>NC_134483.1:273218104-273308104 GCF_040206685.1 Ascaphus truei
TCCCTTTCAGACGCAACTATCAGGTATGCCAGTAATGTTTCAATAGCAAATCTCCCACTCAATGCCACAGCCTGCATTTATTTCGGAGATGACTATAAGTGTTAAGTAGTTGCACAAAAGTTCGGAAAAACGTTTTCACAGGAACATTATGTTCTGAAATTATGTAATTGGACATCACTTAACTTCATTATCCATCCCAGTCTATCTAATATCTCCTCTTGCTGACCTGCACCTGCCTTTAAAAGGTATTGATCTTTAGAACTTTGAGGGATGTTTTTACACATAACCATTACTTAAATGAAATGTTCCCACATATATTTCAATTCAGTTAAGAATTTCTCATTAGCAGAAATTTGGGAATAGTGAGCAACATTAAAAGTTCAAAGGAGGTTATAAAAAATAGCAGCTTACCATCGCTGCAGGTAATTTTGATTTTGGAAGAGACTGTGGCTATGATGTGAAACTCACATCATCAGACCAAAGAAATAAAAAACAGGGCCATGCCACTATATCAAAGCTTTTAAAAAAAACGTATTATTGGCCTCACAAATAAAAAGTATTTTTTTGTGAAAATCTTCAGGACAGTTTCTTTTGGCGATAATATTTGAATCAAATTTATGGCACAAGTTTCATCACTGACAGCATGAGGCCACATTTTTTTCTCAGAAGCAGAAATGCTTTGTTGAACAGGATATCGCAAGTGAGAACTTCAAAGCAGCCACATAGTTTATGTTGGTAAAATGCCGCAGAAAATATAATTACTTTTCTTCACTATTAAATTGCATTAGATAAACATATGGCCTGCCGGTCAAGCAAAGAGGATATACAATTATTGTGTCTACTGACTCATCGTTTTACATAATTTACTAGAATATCATATAACTAGAATTGTCCTTTGAATTACGGGGTTTTCCTTCTAGCCATTCGGACAAAATTGATTTAGGATATTCCTATCCAGCACACTCTGTATACATAAAATGTAATATCCTATCATATTTGATAAGACATAGAAATGTTCCTGTATATAGCTTTTCCCAAAGTTTTGAACATTTGAATATGAGGGGATTCTAAACAAAGACTTGGGACATCTTTCTAGTTTTAAAAAGGGATTTAAATGGCTTTTCAATTGGAAGCTGCAACGGACGATGTTGGGGCTTCCTACTGGCCTAATATTTGGCAGCCATGTTGTTTCTCCTGTTGGGAGATTAAAAGCCAGTAACATCACTGATAAGTAGCTCGGGGAGGGGCAGTCCCCAGAGCAGAAAATAGCGGGGTTCGTTGCTGGGGGGCCTCCAGGTTCCAATACTGTATTCAACACATCATTTCATATGATATTCTATTCATTTGGCATCAAATACATGTTAAGACAATTTACAAAGCTCAGACACAAGGCTAGCACACATGAACTGGAAGGAAGCACATTAGCTAATTATGGCAACATGAAAACAACCAAGCAAAAAAAAAAATATCCATATTTTTTGTAACACAGTTATTTTAAACATAGAAAGTTTCATTGAACTTTTAATATAAAACAGCCAAATTCCCCACCTTAAAAAAAAAAGAGTATACTTTTTATTAAGAAATTACATCAAGTAATTATGTATTCATATTTATATTTATGTCAGCATCATGTACCGAGGAGTTTAAAAGCTACAAGGCATGATGGGAGACTTCGATAGCAGGCTATGCAGTACATGTTTAAGAGGTAAAATCTGGTGATTATAATTTTTTGGTACAAAAAAATTAAGGTATCGATCAGGATTTCAAATATTTTAACTACATTGTAATTTGCAACTCATCAATCCTTTCCTAAAGCCCTACAATAGTAAAGCTTGGGCTAAGGGTAGAGGAAAAATTTAAATGACAAGCACACCATTACTCTGCATTCCTGTTGAGAAGAAAAACTTACATTTCCAAAGAAACCAAATTAAGTATATGTTTGCTTTAAAGAATGTTTACATCCATTTAAGGAAGCCAATTACAGTGTGTTGGTAAAACATTATATTTTGTTTTGTAAAGCAATACAGATGAGGACTTTAAGAAGCATTTGGAGATTCAGGATTGGATGTGAAGACTGGGGTGAACAGACATTTGAATGTTATCCACATAAGTGAAGCCAATGGAGTTAATAAGGTCATCAATGAGGAGTAATACAGAGAAACCAGAGAAGTCCTCATGTTATAATATCCCAGATTTAACAACACAGAGGTCTGTGCACGAAGTAGTGGGTCTGCGTTGAAATATTTGTGTCTAAAAAATGTGCATTTTTCTTGTCTGAATCACCACATACGAGTATTTCTACTGTTGTAAAATGTAGCGCATGCATACTGCTGCACTTAAATAGTAGGTCAACAAAATCACCGCTTACAGCCTTAGGCTTTGGTCCCGCTGCGGCCGGCCGCAGACCACCAGCTGCTTGCCTCTGTTCTTGATGTCCCTGCTGGCTCCTTCCGGCGTGGCTGACTGCGTGCTGTGACGCGTCAGCCAGCCGGAGCTACAAGGAGCTTGTGATTTCGGCGAGTGCCGCGTCACATGGCATGCAAGGGAACCAATCACGGATTGGATCTCAGCAGCCAATCCGATTTCCCCCCACCTGCTCCGATCCCCCCTGTTCCATTCACCCTCCCGTTCCGATTTCCCCCCTCCGATCCCCCCCGTTCCGATTTCCCCCCCTGCTCCGATTCACCCCCCCCCCCCGGTGAGTATTTGCCAGTGTGTGTGAGTGCCTGCGAGTGTGAGAGTGGAGGGGAGCAGGGAAGGAGCTGCGGGAGGGAAGCTGTGTGTGGGAGGGATGGACCCTCCGCTCAAACCACGCTCATTCCCTACAGGTAGCGGTCAATTGCCTTTCAGCGCGCCGCCTGTCTGCAGTGCGGGCGCGCTGACTGAGGGAGCGGGGCCTTAGCCTTAAGGTGACAGAAAAAAACGTTTAAGATAAGTAGCGCAAGCAACACATTTCCCAATATACCTGTGCAAAGAGGCAAATATAACTTTGATCTAAGCTCCAGCCACTTGGTCCTTAAACCCCTCATCTCATCAAAGACTATGGGAGACATACATGAAACTGGCGCCAATATCATTCCTGTCGTAAGTCTTTTTCAATGCAACTTGCTACAAAGTAAAATCAAAACTTTGTTGCTACTTTTTAGGGATTGATACACAGACCCCACAGTTTTTACTAAAGGTATCTATCTATATGTTACCTTAAAGCATTGGTGTCCATGGCTGAAAAGGGTACAATATAGAAGTGTTTTTAATCTCCTATGATCTTTTGAAAATCACTAGTCTTGTTATAAACCAAACCTAGCGTTGGCAAGACATTATGTTTAAGTCATATGTCAATAAGGCTTGTGTGCTCATTTCAACATTTATAAGGACAATGTGTGTGTGTGTGTGTGTGTGTGTGTGTATGTTTGTATATATGTGTGTGTGTGTGTGTTTGTATATGTGTGTGTGTGTGTGTATCTATATCTATCTACAGTTGTGTGAAAAAGAAAGTACACCCTCTTTGAATTCTATGGTTTTACATATCAGGACATAATAACAATCATCTGTTCCTTAGCAGGTCTAAAAATTAGGTAAATACAACCTCAGATGAACAACAACACATGACATATTACACCGTGTCATGATTTATTTAACAAAAATAAAGCCAAAATGGAGAAGCCATGTGTGAAAAACTAAGTACACCCTTACTGCTGCCATAGGAATTAAGATGCTAAGTAGCAGACAGGTGCTGTTAATCAAATGCCCTTGATTAATTGATCATCAGCAGGTGTGACCACCTCTATAAAAGACGAAGTTTTAGCAATTTGCTGGTCTGGAGCATTCAGGTGTGTGTTAACACAATGCCAAGGAGAAAATACATCAGCAATGATCTTAGAGAAGCAATGGTTGCTGCCCATCAATCTGGGAAGGGTTAAAAGGCCATTTCCAAACAATTTCAAGTCCATCATTCTACAGTGAGAAAAAATATTCAAAAGTGGAAAACATTCAAGACAGTTGCCAATCTTCCCAGGAGTGGACATCCCAGCAAATTCACCCCCAAGGTAAGACCGTGCAAAGCTCAGAGAAATTGCAAAAAAACCAAGAGTTACATCTCAGACTCTACGGGCCTCAGTTAGCATGTTAAATGTTAAAGTTCATGACAGTACAATTAGAAAAAGAAAGAACAAGTATGGTTTGTTTGGAAGGGTTGCTAGGAGAAAGCCTCTTCTCTAAAAAGAACATGGCAGCACGGCTTAGGTTTGCAAAGTTGCATCTGAACAAACAACAAGACTTCTGGAAAAATGTCCTTTGGACAGACAAGACTAAAGTGGAGATGTTTGGCCATAATGCACAGCTCCACGTTTGGCGAAAACCAAACAGGATATCAGCACAAACACCTCATACCAACTGTCAAGCACGGTGGTGGAGGGGTGATGATTTGGGCTTGTTTTGCAGACACACGACTGGGAACCTTGCAGTCATTGAGTCGACCATGAACTCCACTGTATACCAAAGTATTCTAGAGTCAAATGTGAGGCCATCTGTCCGACAGCTAAAGCTTGGCCGAAATTGGGTCATGCAACGGGACAATGATCCCAAGCACACCAGCAAATCTAAAACAGAATGGCTGGAAAATAGCAGAATCAAGGTGTTGCAATGGCCCAGTCAAAGTCCAGACCTCAACCCGATTGAAATGCTGTGGCTGGACATTAAGAGAGCTGTGCATAAACAAATGCCCACAAACCTCAATGAACTGAAGCAAAGTTGTAAAGAAGAGTGGGACAAAATTCCTCCACAACGATGTGAGAGACTGATAGTCATACAGAAAGCGATTACTTCAAGTTATTGCTGCTAAAGGTGGTTTTCTACAAGATATTGAATCATAAGGTGTACTTAGGTTTTCACACATCGCTTCATTTTTGTTAAATAAATCATGACACGGTGTAATATGTCATGTGTTTTTGTTCATCTGAGGTTGTATTTACGTAATTTTAAGACCTGCTAAGGAACAGATCGATGATTGTTATTATGTCCGGATATGTAAAACCCTAGAATTCAAAGAGAGTGTACTTTCTTTTTCACACAACTACACACACTCACACACAACTACACACACACACACACAACTACACACACACACACAACCACACACACACACAACCACACACACACACAACCACACACACACACACAACCACACACACACACACAACCACACACATACACAACCACACACCTATCTATCCATATATATATATATATATATCTCTATATAGATTTATATATAGCTACACACTCCTAGATTCCTTGAGTTTTCCTCAAATATAATTTGCCGTGACTGCTGCTTTAAAATACCTGGATGGACCTGTCAGATTATATTACATTTATGCAAAAGGGATTTCCTTTGGACTGAAGCAGTCACAAGTAGTTTATCTTGGGCAAGGGGAAAATCAATGATTATTACATTTATATGATAGTCCACTGATTTCCATTATCTGTCTTCAATTCTCGGATGAAGCTCTGATCCCTCAGCTGACAAACAGCTGGTATAAAGAAATCGGTTTACCAGAAGAGATTTACTACCATACCTATTACATACATAAGATGTATACATACGGTAGGCACTGCATGTTCTCCAACTGAATTTATAACCATTACATTCTATCACATAGATAATTACCTCGGAAAATGTACCTACAAAGTATAATAAATTCGAATATTTCCTATACATGAAGTTTACCACTTGGGAATAACATTGAGCTGAAACAAACAATGGCTTTGTATTAAGGTTTTATACATATTGAAAATGTAGCTTCTTTTTTTCACTTTTTCAAATTATCTCGTTGGAGCAGACCCAAATTTCCAGGCAAAATTCATTTATCCCTGCTGGGAGCATAACAATCTCATTGTTATTCAGTACCATGTTGAGACGACGGCTCAACAGCATCGGGAGCAAATTAATTCTGTCTTTTAGCAGCATGCTGTGGGACAGACACAGACGGAAAATAAAAAAAATTGTGACTACTGATGGTATTTAAAATGTTATGGGGACTGTGTGTATAAGGAAGTGTGTATATGTATGTGTATTATGTATGCAGGGCCACAGACAGATTTTCCAGGGGCCCAGGAGTAGAGTTATGTCCGGGGCCCCCCACGGTATTGCGAGGCCCCCCCCATTTCACACTATGAGCCCCCTCTATTTCCCACCATATTCCCAAGTATTTCTTTCCCCTGCTTCTCACTCCCTCTTCTTCACTCACCCCCTCACACCTCGCATGTATCTCTCCCATGCGTCTCACTCTTACTCCCTTTTTCCCTCCCTCACTCACTTAATCCCCCCCCACAAAATACATATAACCCCACTCCCCCCAATACATTTTAAAAAGACCCCCACTCCCCCAATACATATTAAAAAAAAAAAAAAAAAACCAGACATACCTTGTGGATGGCCTGCAGGGGGCCCGTCTGGCTGGCACTGCAAGTTGGGCCCGACCTCTGGCCTCTGACTCACTACAGGCCTCTCTATCCCTCGGTCCCACGCTGGACTGGCACGCGACGGGCCTCCCTCCATGCCATCACGCAACGGATGCTAGGCCAAGCCTACTTCCGGGGCGCTGATGTCACAGAGGCCCATCGGTGAGGGACAGTGGTAGAGGCCTGCATCTGAGAGAGAGCTGGGGGCCGGCCGGGAGAGGACCGGTAGCCGCGCCTGGCTAGAGGTCGGGCCCAAGTTGCGCCACAGTACCCCCCGGCCCCTGGACACCTCTACTTTCTGCCCCCACCTCTCGGTGGACCTGTATGTATGTGTGTGTATGGGTGTGTGTGTGTGTGTGTGTGTGTTTGTGTAGATATATATATATATATATATATATATATATATATATATATATATATATATATATAGTTATACGTTACCGTTCCAAGGATTGGTAAACAAGAGACAGCACTCAATGTTGAAAATCAAAGTGTATTAGTGAAAGCAAAAATACATCCAGAAACCCAATGTTTCGGTCCTACAGAATGGGACCTTCCTCAGGGGGTTTCTGGATGTATTTTTGCTTTCACTAATACACTTTGATTTTCAACATTGAGTGCTGTCTCTTGTTTACCAATCCTTGGAACGGTAACGTATAACTACATTCTCTATATGGGACGTGCACCTGTGGCTTACCAGCACCTATTGGAGTGCCAACTGCCTTATCTGACTATATATATATATATATTATATACATACATATACAATATATACATACATAAATATATAATATACACACACACACACACACACACACACACACACACACACACACACACACACTGCCCGGGGATGTAAATCCGTAATAGGTAGTATTATGTATAAATAGGGGAGGAATACAGGGGTGACGGGGGGGAAAGGCGGGGGGGGGGTTGGAGAGGGCAGGGGGGGGAAGAAGGCAGGGGCGGGGGGGGAAGAGAAGGCAGGGGGGGGAGAGAGAAGGCAGGGGCGGGGGGGAGAGAAGGCAGGGGGGGGGAGAGACAGGGCAGGGGGGAGACAAGACAGGGGCGGGGGGAAGAGACAAGGCAGGGGCGGAGAGACAAGGAAGGGGCGGGGGGGAGAGACAAGGAAGGGGCGGGGGGGAGAGACAAGGAAGGGGCGGGAGAGACAAGGCAGGGGGGGAGACAAGGCAGGGGGGGGAGACAAGGCAGGGGCGGGGGGGAGAGACAAGGCAGGGGCGGGGGGGAGAGACAAGGCAGGGGCGGGGGGGAGAGACAAGGAAGGGGCGGGAGAGACAAGGCAGGGGCGGGGAGAGACAAGGCAGGGGCGGGAGAGACAAGGCAGGGGCGGGAGAGACAAGGCAGGGGCGGGGGGTGAAGGTAGGGGCGGGGGGTGAAGGTAGGGGCGGGGGGTGAAGGTAGGGGCGGGGGGTGAAGGTAGGGGCAGGGGGGTGAGAAGGCAGGGGCTGGGGGGAGAGAAGGCAGGGGCGGGGGGGAGACAAGGCAGGGGCGGGGGGAGAGACAAGGCAGGGCGGGGGGGGAGAGACAAGGCAGGGGCGGGGGGAGAGACAAGGCAGGGGCGGGGGAGAGACAAGGCAGGGGCGGGGGAGAGACAAGGCAGGGGCGGGGGGAGAGACAAGGCAGGGGCGGGGGGGGAGAGACAAGGCAGGGGCGGGGGGGGGGGAGAGACAAGGCAGGGGCGGGGGGGGAGAGACAAGGCAGGGGCGGATGGGGAGAGACAAGGCAGGGGGGGGAGACAAGGCAGGGGGGAGAGACAAGGAAGGGGCGGGGGTGGAGAGACAAGGAAGGGGCGGGGGGGAGAGACAAGGAAGGGGGGGGAGAGACAAGGAAGGGGCGGGGGGAGTGACAAGGCAGGGGCGGGGGGGGAGAGACAAGGCAGGGGCGGGGGGGGGGGGGGGGGAGAGACGAGGCAGGGGGGGGAGAGACAATGCAGGGGCGGGAGAGACAAGGCAGGGGCGGGAGAGACAAGGCAGGGGGGGGAGAGACAAGGCAGGGGGGGGAGAGACAAGGCAGGGGCGGGAGAGACAAGGCAGGGGCGGGAGAGACAAGGCAGGGGCGGGGGGGGGAGAGACAAGGCAGGGGCGGGGGAGAGACAAGGCAGGGGCGGGGGAGAGACAAGGCAGGGGCGGGGGAGAGACAAGGCAGGGGCGGGGGAGAGACAAGGCAGGGGCGGGGGAGAGACAAGGCAGGGGCGGGGGGGAGAGACAAGGCAGGGGCGGGGGGGAGAGACAAGGCAGGGGCGGGGGGAGAGACAAGGCAGGGGCGGGGGGGGAGAGACAAGGCAGGGGCGGGGGGAGAGACAAGGCAGGGGCAGGGGCGGGAGAGACAAGGCAGGGGCGGGGGGGAGAGAAGGCAGGGGCGGGGGAGAGAAGGCAGGGGCGGAGGGCAAAAACGGGGCTGGGGGGGGGGCAAAAACGGGGCTGGGGGGGGGGAAACGGGGCTGGGGGGGGAAACAGGGCTGGGGGGGGAAAACAGGGCTGGGGGGGGAAAACAGGGCTGGGGGGGGGAAACAGGGCTGGGGGGGGGAAACAGGGCTGGGGGGGGGAAACAGGGCTGGGGGGGGGAAACAGGGCTGGGGGGGGGAAACAGGGCTGGGGGGGGAAACAGGGCTGGGGGGGGAAACAGGGCTGGGGGGGGGAAACAGGGCTGGGGGGGAAACAGGGCTGGGGGGGGGGAAACAGGGCAGGGGGGGGGAAACAGGGCAGGGGGGGGGAAACAGGGCAGGGGGGGGAAACAGGGCTGGGGGGGGAAACAGGGCTGGGGGGGAAACAGGGCTGGGGGGGAAACAGGGCTGGGGGGGGGAAACGGGGCTGGGGGGTGGAAAACGGGGCTGGGGGGGCAAAAACGTAGTTGGGGGCAAAAACATAGTTGGGGGGGGGGGGGGAGAACGGGGCTGGGGGAAGGGGAACAGGGCTGGGGGAAGGGCAGAAACGGAGCTGGGGGGGGGGGGTAAAAACTCACAGTCTCCGTTAAGCCTCCCCCAGCAGCAACACCCAACACCACCACTAGCAGGGAGCATTTCCTCACCTCAGGCAGCAGCAGCGTGCCTGGGGGTTGGGGAGCCCTGGGTTAGAGCGCACTGGCCAATGAGAGCCGTGGGAGGGCGGGCGGACCGACGAACCAATCAAATGGTCTACAGACACACAACCGAGATTTTCAGTTTTATATATATATAGATATATATATACACATATACACATCTATATCTATCTATCTCCACACACACATACAGTGTTGAGAAAAAGTTTGTGAACCCCAATGATAATTACGGAAATTCCATAGTTTTCCATGATAACGTATGTATGTATATGTGTGAACACAGAGGCGACAAAAAGTTTGTGAACCCCTATGATAATTACGGAAATTCCATGATAACATTCTTGAATCAAAACCAGTATTTTCTTAAATATAAAATAGTTTATATTAACCAATTCTATGTCTTTTGAAACAAAAGTATGCATGAATTAGACAAACAATGTAGTAATTAGGAGTCAGGCTATGTGCAAAAGTAAGTGAAACCCGGGTTTTATCAGCTAAATTAAAGGGGATATCAGGTGCATAAATTATTAGGTATATTTTCCGTGGGCCCCACCCAATATAAAGATCAGAAACCTTGTGAATTTGGTCTTCACCATACAGGTGTGTGGAAACCTATCATGCCACAATCAAAATAAATCTCTGAGGACCTCAGAAAAGGAGCTACTGATGCTCATCGGTCTAGAAAGGGTTACAAAACTATTTCTACGGATTTGGGGATCCACCATCAGAAAGATGGAGAAAGTCAAGACCAGTCACTCTGCCCAGGAGCGGTCAGCCTACCAAAATCTCTCCAAGAACAATCCGGCAAATCATCCAGGAAGTTAGATTAACATCCAAGGATCTGCAGGTCACTCATCTTGGCCAATGTGAGCGTTCATGACTCAACTGCCAGAAAGAGACTGAATAATGGTGTTAATGGAAGGATAGTCAGGAGGAAACCACTGCTCTGCACAACTCTAAAAAGAACAATGCTGCTTTTCTGAAGGTCGCCAAAGAGCACATAGATGATCCAAAGACTTCTGGAACAATGTTGTCTGGACAGACAAGTCAACGGTGGAACTTTTTGGCCTCAATGAGAAACGTTATGTTTGATGAAAACCAAACACTACGTTCGAATAGAACCTCATCCCAACTGTCAAGCATGGTGGTTGGAGTGTGATGGCTTGGGGCTGTTTTCCTGCCTCAGGACCTGGATGGCTTTCTATCATTGGCACAACCATGAATTCTGCATTGTATCAGAAGATTTTAGAGGAGAATGTCAGGTCATCTGTCCATCCGTGAGCTGTAGTAAAAGTGGTCATGCAGCAAGACAATTATTCTAAACTAGCCGAGAGACCCGGCGTTGCCCGCAAGTTAAATTTCCCGCTCCCTTCTCTCCCCCTTTCTGTGCTCCCCCTCTTTCTCCGTTTCCCCCCCCCCCAGAGGGGAGGGACGGACAGTGGGCAGGAGGGGGGACACAGTGGACAGGAGGGGGGGACACAGTGGACAGGAGGGGGGACGACAGTGGACATGAGGGGGGACGACAGTGGACAGGACAACAGTGGACAGGAGGGGGGACACAGTGGACAGGAGGGGGGACATAGTGGACAGGAGGGGGGAGACAGTGGACAGGAGGGGGGGAGACAGTGAACAGGAGGGGGGGAGACAGTGGACAGGAGGGGGGGACACAGTGTCACACACACAGTATCACACACAGTGTCACACACAGTGTCACACACACACAGTATCACACACACACACACACCTCAGTCCCGTGCGGCGCTCTTCTCGGGCGCAGGCCCCGCCCCCGCAGTCCCGAATGGTGCCTTTCTAGGTCGCAGGCCCTGCCCCCGCAGTTCTGTGCGGCACCTTTCTAGGGCGCAGGCCCCGCCCCCCGCAGTTCCGTGCAGCGCCGCACCCTACGGATGAGGGGGGTGGTGTGGTACGGGTGAGTGGTGGTGGGCTGCCCCCTCCCGGACGTCCGTTCCGCCGCTTGGTCCCGGCCGGTTGCGGCGGGAGGCACCGGGGTGAGGGACGGGAGGCGGGAGGTTGTGTGTGTGGTGCTGTGTTGAGGGGAGGCTGGAGGCGCAGGGGTGTGAGGCGGCAGTTTGGGCGGGAGGTGGTGTCTGTGCGTGTGTGTGTGGCAGTTGGGTGATGTCATAGAGCCACCAATCTGATTGGCCAGAGGCTGGACCAATCAGATTCACCACATGTCGTTTCAACGCAATCTGATTGGCCAGATGTCGTTTCAACCCCACAACTTTCGAATTTATATATTAAGATAGACAAGCAGATCTACAAAAGAATGGCCGCCAAAGAAGAAATTCCATGTTTTATAGTGGCATAATCCAGGGGTAGGCAACCTGCGGCTCCCAAGCCGCATGCGGCTCTTTCCGCTCCTACTTGCGGTTCTCTGCAGGTTGTCGACCCCCAGCTGCTGTCTCCTTTCTCCCTCACTATCCTGGCGGTGGCTGCTGGGGGCCCGGCCGGAGCTGGTCAGGCTTCTTGTTGCCGCCGGTTCTGACGTCTCCCCAGCTGCTTGCCTGCCTGCCTCCCTCCTGTACCGCGTATATATATATATATATATGTGTGTATTTCAGGGGGGGGGGTGTAGTGCGTGTGCATTTGGGGGGGCTTTAGGTGATTTTGGGGGGTAGTGTATTTATTGTGTATTTGTAAATGACACTGCATTGCACAGAAAAACAATCAAATAAATAAATAAAAGGGACTTATTATTGGGAGATTTTTTTCTACCACATATTCTGTCGTGTGGTAATGCTTATACAGTACAGGCAGTCCTCGTTTTACAACGCTTCGTTTTACAACGAATGGCTTATCCAACGCTATGCAATGCATACCTATGTTCATTTTTACAATGCCAAAACGGCTTATCCAACGCTCTTACGACGCTTTGCAACGTTGTGTATGTGTATACACACATACACAACGTTGCAAAGCGTCGTGAGAGCGTATATATACATATATATATATATATATATATTCACCACAATTATTAAGGAAAGACAGGGTTGCAGACCTGTCTAAGACATGCAAATGAGCATACAGTAATATTTACAGTTGCTTTATATATATATAATAGTATATTATATATTATACTATATAATATATTATTTATTATGTTATATTATATATATAATACAGTATATACACTATATAATTTATGTGTGTGCTGCATATCTTATTTGGTGTATTTTAGTGTTAAAAAGGCCTTCAGGAACGGAACCTTTCATTTAAACAGTGTTCCTATGGGAAAACGTGTTTCGCTTTACAACGTTTCGCTATCCAACGCCAATTTGAGTAACGCATTGTGTTGGATAACCGAGGACTGCCTGTATATACATATTAGTGTGTATACAGTGTATGTTATTTATTTATAAAATATTTTACCAGGAAGTAATACATTGCGAGTTACCTCTCATTTTCAAGTATGTGGTTGTGGAGGTGTAATATTCATGCATGTGTTGCGGCTCTGGGAATATTTTGCAGAATTTTTTTGTTTTTTTTTATAAAATGTCTTCTTCCTTGAGAGATTGCAGACCCCTGGCTTAGTGAAAATCCAAACCTAAACTCCATCAAAATGTTGTGGCAGGACCTGAAGTGAGCTGTCCATGCAAGGAAGCCCTTAAATGTCTGAGTTGCAGTCATTCTGTAAGGAGGAATGGTCTAAAATTCCTCAAAACCTATGTGAGACCAGCAGTTACACTAAATGCTTAGTTGAAGTCATTGCTGCTCAAGGGGGTGACAACAGGCACTGAATCTAAAAGTTCACTAACTTTTTCACACATGGATATTGAATGTTAAATCATTTGTGGATAAATAAATGTTGAAAAAATATAATTTTTATTTCTTTTGATCAGTTTATCCTGATCTATAATTACGACTTGGATTAAGATTTAATCAAATGTTAGGTTTCAAATATATTAAAATCCTAAGGTGTTCACAAACTTGTGTGTGTGTGTGTGTGTGTGTCCTCTCGACCTCCTGGAACCCAACGTAGAATAGTCTCTCCTCAAATAACCCTACGTTTGGCTCCCCATAGCAAACCCAGGATATGATATCCAGGTTACTAACCCCTTAGGAGGGGTTACATGTGTATATGTGTAAATATATAGCAGGCACATCGAGTCTTGTATTAAAGTGCATACATATTTATTGGGACAAGTCAAAGTCTCTGTTCTTTGCGAATTTTCTCAAGTCTTGAGAATTGAATACAAAACACACACTTTTTTTTTTTTTTTTACACCAACCATAACTTGTTTTGTGTCTGGTTCTACTCACTACCGGCTTCATATTGCAAAGCCAGTATAACCAGCCCGGCACTGGTGAAACCCAAAAGGTCAAAAACAGCTGTGAGTAGGGTTACTGGCTATGCACTTCTCTAACCCAGGCTGTGCTGTAATGCTGTGTAATACAATAGGCATAAGTTTAAAGGAGTCCATATTAAAATGGATATGAAGCAAAAGGGTGACACTGCATGTCATTTGCATTTCATTACCCAGAATCCTTGGCTGCAGTGGAAGCATTGTATGCTAAAAGATAATGGTGAAAAGCAGGGTTGCAGACCTGTTCTGAGATGTGAGTGTGCTCCCAGTTATATTTGTATTAGAAATCTAATTGTATGTATGCATATCTTTATTTATATTGTGCTCAGTGTACTCAGCACTTTACCAAGACAATAAAGTACAGGGAATTATAATACATTAAACGCAACAAAGTCAGACAATATGAAAGAAAATCCCTGCTCCGTAGAGCTTACAATATAAGTGAAACATGCTCTCAGTTCCTTTCTCTCCCATATAATTCTATTATACCTTTTGGAAGGGAAAACAGCGTTTCATATAATTATTTTTTCCCCACCAGGGCACTGTGCTGGGGAGAGGGAAAAATAGCATTAAACGCGTCAATTTGCTAAGCGGTAACTCAGTACCAACAATTGTGTCCATTGGGGGGGGGGGGGGGGGGGGGAGGCACAGATTTCAATGTATTAGGATTATTGCAGTTCCTGCTGAATACTGAATTGTATATCCTAGTCCCCTGGCTCTATTTATGGGAGATTAAAAAAAAGAACAGGATTTTTAGCAATACTGTAGTGCTTTTAAGCAGTAATCCCCCACAGAAACCTATATGAGTTTAACTCCTACAATGAGAAGGTTGCCTCAAGCATATGCTGTTCTTTTATCCACTTTTTTTGTGTTGAAAATCAGGCTTCGCTCTTAATCTCTAGTTTGGTTACCATGGTAAACTATAGATTACACTGGGCCCTGCGGAGAGTTCCATTTTAACCGCCAGGACGCTTATTAATTCAAACTCGTATCCCCCCAACAGAGCATTACAAAGTGAAATGCAAAACAAATGACGATCAGCTTGGACCAGTCTAGGACATTTGGTCGCGGACGTTTCGTTGCAACCAAATAACCGCCAGCACTTGGCCGTGACTCATCCCGCCACTGGGACACTCGGTGGCCGTCTGCTTCGCAGCCAAGGTAAGTCTTTAACCTTACCCTGTATCCTAAAACCCCCTAATATTAGTACTACCTTCTACCCTAAAAACCTTAACCTAAAGTTAACCCCCAACAGAACTACTAAAACCCCTACTGTTAACCCCCTACCCCGAGACTGATCTGCTACCCTAAAACATACCTTCTCGAAGCGCCCGGCGGAAGAGGGTCCCGCTGCGGCTGAATGCCGGCTGGGCGTTGGTCGCAAACAGATGTCCCATTCCCATTCAGCTTGGGCTGCTAAGGTTCTTGCTAAATGGTGCCAATCTTTAGGAAACACTTTCACTCGCATCTAATCATTACACCTTTTAATGCATCTTTGCCTAAATGTTTACCCTTGTCAGAATTTCAACCATTAGTCTAAATTAAAGTAGCAGCCCTCCCTCCCCTTTGTTATCCTCCATTTCTTTTCTTTCAGTTCCAAGGGAAATAAAATAGCAGCCAAATCTCAGGCCAATAGGAAACAGCAACATCATTGGTTGCATGTTCCTATTTGACAGCCATTGAAATCCCCTTTAAAAACCAGGAAATAACGCTGGTAACGTAACCGGTATCTCGGGAACGGGGGATACCCAGAGCGGAAAGTAGCGAGGTTCAGCTCCGTAGGACCCCATTGGTTCCTATACTGTAAATACAAGGGGCGGTAGTTATGGGGATTGACGCTTTAAGCTACCCATCTAATGGATGTCTCGGCCACCCCTGCAACCATCCAGATAAAGCAGTTTTTCTATTAACAGACTTCCTTAACGGGAACTACTAATTAGCAAATAGCGGGTTACAATACTGTGCAGCAAAGGTAGAACAAATACTCAATACCCAAAAGAGAGCCAAAATAATTCCCCATCTTCTTATAGCTTTAGAGGAAGGTTCATGTCTCTTCAAGTGCGGCCACACTATATAATAACAGAGAAAATAGAGCATAAGGTAGCACACTACCAAGGTAGCAATGCAACCCTCGCCATTGTAGTATTGTAATAATTCTCTCAGACCCTATTCAAAAGCACTTATTTGTAGTACAAAGACGTTTCAGGTCCGCAATGTACCTTTCATCAGGTAGATGTATTTTGTGATTACTGCATCTTCCATAACAGAAAAAAAACCTGTCGTGTTCCTCACTGCTGAAGTATAAAACACCAAAGGAAGAAAAAGCAGAAACCCACAGGGTTAAGCGCAGATTCCCAACGCACTGCAGCTGCTTCCAGTTTCAGATATAAAACCACAGGTTGCCAGAACTTATTAAAAATAGATCAAACGTAACTACTTAATTTATTATATACCACATGGAATCTCCCAAGTGCTTAAACATAAAATGTAATCAAATGCCTTCAGTAAACAAAGTTTTCCCACAGAGTCAGTTCCTCCATTGCACATCATTTGGAGGTTATATTATAGTCCATATATCAACACTGCTAACAGGCCAAATAATACAGTTAAAAACATCTACTCTTAGCTTAATAATACTGAAAGCTTCCACTTTCGCATATTATGTGCCTCTTGCCAATAACTGCCAAGGGGGCAAGACTAAAATAAACGATGTTGTATGTTATGCATCAAAATGACATTGCAATAGAGTATTTCTAATCTACTGTAAGTAGGTGAGGTCCCACTGAACTCTATGAGGCCACTAATGTTGAAAAATGAGTTTACCAGTTCATGGAGACTTGAATACTTGGTTCACCTGATTTAAACTTACTTTAATGACCAAAGTCTTTTTCCCCCCCTTTATTATTATTTGAAGGCGATACCAACATGAGCTTCTCCAGTTAGAATCTCGGGGTGCAGGTGGTCGCCAGAGCTGAAATTAATGTGGTTCAGCACCGGAGACCTCGGGCTTCTCCGTTTTATTTATACAGCAGCATTTTACACCTAGCGTTTTCAAAACACCCCCACCCACATACTTCAGATTATTTTATTCTTTTAGTTATCTTACAGTTTGCCTTTATTTTTCCTCTTTTTTATACCAATCACACATTTATTGTATAATCAATCAGCAATTTTCTCTGAGAAATATTTATGTAAAAGGTCCGTTAATCCTGAAAAAAGCCCTTCCATTTTTTAAACAAATGTATAATTCAACCCTGATCATTGCACCAGTGGAATCACTGCTACATTGTTATCTCTAAGCCCTTACACCAGCGTTTCCCAAATGGTGGGTCGCGACCCGGCACCGGGCCACGGCACCAAAATTGCCGGGTCGCAGCGAGGCTGGCCGCGCGGTGTCTCCCGTCCGCCCCGCTCAAGTTAAAAAAAAAAATAGCGGCGATTCCCCCCGCGGTCCCGCGCGCTTGTGCAGGGTAAGCAGGGCCCGCTCCCTTCCTCCCCCCCCGCTCCCAACGTGGCACGGAGGAGGAAGTACCAGCTCCTCTGCGGCCCGCATGTTACATGGGGGAGGGTGGAAGTACAACCTCCAACTGCGGCCCGCTTCCCCCCGCGGCCAGCTTCCCGAGCTCACCTCCTGTGGCACCCCTCCCGAGCCCCCAAGCCCACCTCCCGTCCCGGGCAGAAGGGAAAAGCGTCCGGCGGCAAGGTAAGTCACCCCACCCAGTCACTGCCTCCCACCCAAGTGTCCCTGGCCCCCTAATGTGTCCCTGGCCCCCTCCCTCCCAAGTGTCCCTGGCCCCCAAGTGTACCACCCACCCAATTGTCCCTGGCCCCCTAAATTGTCCCTGGCCCCCTCCCACCCACCCAATTGTCCCTGGCCCCCAAAAAAGTGTCCCTGGCCCCCATACTCCCACCCACCCAAGTGTACCTGGCCCCCACCCTCCCAACCAGCCAAGTGTCCCTGCCCCCCCCCTCTCCCACCCAAGTGTCCCTGCCCCCCCCCCCTCTCCCACCCAAGTGTCCCTGGCCCCCCCTCCAGTCACTCACATCCATCGTTGCCTGTAATTCACTGTTTGTGTCTGTGTGCGTATAGGGGAGAGCGAGTGTGTGTGTGTGTGAATTAGTGTCTGTGTGTATCAGTATCAGTGTGTGTGTGTATCAGTGTTTGTGTGTGTGTAGCAGTGTCTGTGTGTGTGTGTGTGTGTGTGTGTGTGTGTGTGTGTGTGTGTAGCAGTGTGTGTGTGGCTGCGTGTGTGTCAGTGGCTGGGTGTGTGTGTCAGTGGCTGCGTGTGTGTGTATCAGTGGCTCTGTGTGTGTATCAGTGTGTGTGTCAGTGGCTGTGTGTGTGTGTATCAGTGGCTGTGTATGTGTGTGTATCAGTGGCTGTGTGTGTGTGTGTGTGTGTGTGTGTGTATCAGTGGCTGTGTGTGTGTGTGTATCAGTGGCTGTGTGTGTGTGTGTGTATCAGCGGCTGTGTCTGTGTCTGTATCAGCGGCTGTGTGTGTGT
Source organism: Ascaphus truei (assembly GCF_040206685.1). Taxonomy (NCBI): domain Eukaryota; kingdom Metazoa; phylum Chordata; class Amphibia; order Anura; family Ascaphidae; genus Ascaphus; species Ascaphus truei. The sequence continues at coordinate 273,236,450 of NC_134483.1, forward strand.
CTGTGCAGGCCCTATAGGCGATAAAACTTTTAGTGGGTCACGAAAAAGAAGTTAAAAAATAACCGGGTCACGGAAAAAAAAGTTTGGGAAACCCTGCTTTACACCATTACAGTCCAACTAAGGTTGCGCTTATAGTGCCGGCGACGGCGTCAAAACACATGCATTGCTGCCATCGCGTGCGCTTATAGTAAGCGCGGCGAGACGGCTTGGTCGTGATCGCTGGAAGTCATCTATTAGTATTAGCATGAGTTGGCTTATTCAATCTGCACTCACAATGTCTAAACAATAATAGAATTGCGATTGAAAACAGTATAGCTTGAAATATTTTATCATGTAACGGATTTGCAGGAGTACATTGGCATGCCCAGTGTCATAAAAGTGTGTGCCGAGCACGTGCATAAAGTGAAACTTCTTTGTCTTTTGGCACAATAATTGTATTTGTGATGCTGAACACAATTTCAGTGACAAAATGCAAAGAAGCATGACTTAGAACGCGTATACTCGGCACACACCCCGTATTAGCTATTTGCACGTCTATATTTATACTAACTGAATTCATTGTGCGCACACGCACGCCACTCCGAGTCTGTGCGCGCATGCCACGCGTCTCTCTGTGTGTCAGTGTGCTTGTGCGCATCTCTGTGTGCGCGCGCGGCAGTGTGTGCGATTGTCATAGTGCGCGCGCGTCACAGTGTGCGGCCGGCACAATGTGTGTGTGCGTGAGGCTGGCACAGTGTGTGCGCACCCTCGTCACAGTGTGCACGTGGGCATTCGTGTGCACGTGCAGCACTGTGCGCGTTGGCATGCGTGTATGCAGGCGTGTGAGCGTGGCACCGTGCGCATCTGCAGGCCTGTGCGCGTCACGTGCCACTGTGTGAGCGTCTCTGTATGTGCACGTGTGCATCACTGTGTGCGGGTCTATGTCAACCTCAGTGGATGCGGCTCTCACAGCCCTGGGGTTCGGTCCCTCCCTTCTTATCCTTGCCTGGTGTTCCCGGCTCCTCTTCTCCCCCTCGGTCAGGCTTACGTGTTGTGCACGCGCAGAGGCCCACCACACAACACCTTGTGCACATGCGTTTAGTGTAAGCTCCTTGCGGGCTAGAATGCTGTTTTTTGCGTGAGCGTGCCTGCCACACGCCCACTAATTCTGTGACGTCACCTGCGAGACGGTTTTTCATTAGAGGACAATGATTTTCTTACCATGAAACCCTGCAGCTGCCACCACAGTAGTTTCACTTAAATATGTTTAAAAAAAAAAAAAAAAAGCTAAATTAAAGCACCAATCTGTTTGGGAGATTATTTATTATTTTTTACAGTTCCTGTTGGACTGTGGGAAACCCCGACACATAGTGACCTGGCGTGTTGTGTCCCTGCACAATTAACCTTTTCATTGTGCACTGTGCTTGAATTAAACAAAATCTTCCTTGAGAAACATAGATTCCGCAAATTTTTTTTTTTTTACTGGTGCCGCAAGCGTAATTAGAAAATTAAACCAGGTTTCAGAAACACCTGAGTGGTCGGTCTGCAGAAGCACTCACATTAGTTCCACAACAACCTGCCCCGGGTGCTCAGGACTTACACAAATAGCAGTGCTCAGATAGTTAAAGCAATAGTCGGCACTCCAGGTGTCTTATTATAAGGGTGAAAATGCAGCACAGGATCAACATTTCTGTCCTTCTTTGGACTAACATGATGAAGGTCTAAGGAAAAAACGTAACGTTGACCCTGCGTTACATTTTTTCACCCTTATAATAAGACCTATGGAGTGCTGACTATTGTTTTATCTAGAAACACCAGTAAGATTTCGTAAGTAGAAGCAGGACCCCTGCATCGAGGGACTGGGCCTGCAGACGGAGCAGAGTGGTCCAATGCAGACAGAGCAAAGCGCCAGGGTTAACCATCAGACTGCTTACTTTCATAAGGTTAGTGGACAGAAACTAACAAAGGGAACTAGCCTACCTACATGCGAGCACAACATAATCACATAGCACTTTATTTATACGAATTATCTTCATATAAAAACCCTTCTCCCAGTCCCAGGTCAACAAGAAAGCCGACCTTGTCTTTGCTGCTGCTGTTCAGCAGCTTCAGTTTGAAGAGACAACAGCCTTGGCATGCTTCCTACCTGTTCTGTTTCAAAGATGTCCCGAAGGTGTTCTAGACCCAGGCTTTTCAAAAACTGATTGATGTTCATGTCAAGACCCGTCACTGTGAAAGGAGAAACATAATATACTTGTCACAGAGGACTTTTAAAAACCCACAGAAACCCCAGCTGTTCTCTTATGTTTCATTATCTGCCCTATAGCCACAAAGTATCTGCTGCACACAGAGAAGAAGAAAAAATAAATAAACCTGGGCTGAGCAACAGAACATGACCTTAGAGGGTTCTTAGGAATGCAAAAGACCAAAAGCTTGACAAAACTTTTTTTTTATTACTTAACCTTAAGTTGAATTTATATTAAGAATAGATCTTAAATTGTTTTAAAAATATTTTAAATTACTTTACAAATGCAAAAAAGTTGAAGAATGCTGGAAGAAAAACAAAAAATAAAGAAATTAATCAAGACGTGTGCATAGAAAATATTCTGGGAAACAACAACGTATCCTCTTCAATGCCTTCATATTCAAAGCACTATTGCTTTCTTGTGAACAAACATATGATGTTCTGTATACTGTACATCAAAGTAGGTACCTCTCTGAAGAATGTTTTTATCACAAAAGTTCTTAATTGAGCAATGTTTTCTGATTTTTGTTAATTCATTTCCCCCAAAATAGTTTCTAGATTTTACAAAAAACTTTGTGTGGTACAAAATGACTATTTTCTTTGTTCATTAGGTTTCCTGTTGTATGCATACCTATATATATTAACACACTAAAAACCGTAAAAAGCATTCCTGAAACCATTAAAAAGTCAGTAACTCTTGATTCTACCGATGGGCATGGGGAGGGGGGTGGGGGGACACGTGTGTACTCTATGGTAAGTGCAAAGACTAATACTGTCAACTCTTAGCGGCTTATTCTATATATCAGGCCTGCACAACTCCAGTCCTCGAGGGCCGCAAACAGGTCAGGTTTTCAGGATATCCCTACTTCAGCACAGCTGGCTCAATTAGTGGCTCAGTCATTCTGAGCCACTAATTGAGCCAGCTGTGCTGAAGTAGGGATATCCTGAAAACCTGACCTGTTTGCGGCCCTCGAGGACTGGAGTTGTGCAGGCCTGATATATATCAACTGAAACAGCCGTTCGAGTCAATTTAGGCCGAAATTCCCCATGGGTTTCAATGGGGAATTTCGTCAAAGAAAGAAAGAAAGGCCCAATTGGCCATGTTGGCTGATATAGAATAAGCACCTTATTCAATAAGCTGTCAACCCGTTTTTCTAGGTTAGGGACAAACGTGGAGTAGCATCTTCACAGCACACTGAACAAGAGCATTAGACTTTGATTATACCAGATGCCGCTCGACGGCAGTACGATCCGGTGACGTCATCCTCATGCTGCTGCCGAGCAGCATCTTGAACAGGCACAGGAGAGAGGAGAGAAGCAGAGGAGACAGGGAAGCGTGGCCGTGAACGGCTCGCCCTCATTGGCTGAACCGCTCAGTGACGTAGCCGTCGCCTCCCAAGAACAAATGCCTCAGTCTGCCGCCCTGCAGTTCCAGGCGGTGAGCACGTCGCTCGAGATATGTTTACCTCAATTGGATCAATGTATTTTATTTTTGCACCGCGTGGCATCGCGCCATGCGACACCGCAGGCGGTTTTTAGTATAATCAAAGTCTTAGAGAGGAATAGAGAAATGTATAAGTCGCACTGATAATAATAAATAACCATGGATACACTATTGTAAGGACTGGCAGTATAAAAGTCAAATGTAACATTTACACAAACAATCCAGTAGATGCGAGTTGACAGAGGTGATTCAGACATAACACCGGTCTAGGACATTTGGCTGTGGCCGCTTTGCCGCGACTCACCCCGCCACCGAACCTGCTGCTGCTGGCCACTTCGTTGCTATGTGCCTAAACCTCCTATAATATGCTCTGAACTTAAAACCCTCTGCCCTAAGCACTAAAACCCCTTAAATGAACTCCCTACCCTAAACAACAATAATAAAACTTACCTTAGAAGCAGCTGGTCTGTCTGCGAACAAACGCCGGTGGTCATTTGGTCGCGGCGAAACGTCAGCGACCAAATGTCCCATTCCGTAAACACACACCCAGTATTGTACTAGCAGTGTGCAGTTACAGTGGCAAATGTGTGGAGATGAACGAGAAGTTTACATTTCCCGAGTGAAAGTGGATTTTAGCCGAGCATGGCGGCCAGTTGTGTTCTTTTGCTTTAAAACATGATATGAAGTTGTTTGTCATGGAATAGAAATACTCCTTTCTGCCTTCTCTGTTTCACCCCCCTCCCCCCCTTTCCTTGGCAGTTCTGCCTGCTAGCTGTATTTGGATGTTACTTTCCTTGCAGTTTCACTCCCAGTGCAGGTGGAATGGATACATTATGTTGCCCTTTTTCCTTCCAGTCTGTCACACCCCTGGTTGCCCTGGCAACATCTCCAGTCCTCCAGTTAATGGGCTTTCCCATCCCCCCCTGTCCTTGCTGACAGTTAGTGTGGTCTCACTTCACCTTTAGTGTGACCCTTGCCCCTCACTTCATTTTCCACCTAAGCTCACAGTGAGTACAGACATGTCTGCATCCACCCCTGATAAGGCCTTTCTGTCTTACCATAGTCTAACCTCATAGAAGCATCCCACATAGAGAAGCACTCTCTACTCACACTACACCTACAAGTTCCTGTTGTTTTCTACTTCTGCAATAAAGTTAAGAAAGACATTAAGGACTTGTCATGCTTTGGAAGAGGGAAGACATGAGTTAAAGCTAACTGAAGCTATTCATACCTCAAAACTTGACCCTAGTTTCAGGATATTGTTTAATGTATGTGCTTTATGTTGAAGACTAACCATGCCCTTTATTGAACGAAAACAGTCATAAATAAGCAACACAAGAAGAATACGATACCTTCCCCTTCCTTCCTTTCTGTCCCTGCTGCTCCATCACCGGCATTTGATGCTCCTCCAACAGCTAATTCTGCAAGAGGGCCTGTGAGATTATCAATACTGCTGGCAGCAGAAAGACAAGAGGGAGTAGAGGCTGGTGAAATGATTGAGGCACTGACTACTGTAGCTTGAGGTTTGAAGCAGGTAGGCAACGCATCTGGAGGCATTGCATCTATCAGCAAAGCTCTGATATCATCCGCCTGCAAATGAAAATAAAAAATAAGAAACATCTTAGCTGCCTTTTTTTTTCACATGAAAATTAGCGTTGATTTTTTCATGTTTAATGCGAACTTCACACGTCAAGCTTTCCCATGAGATGCACAAACCTGAAAGCAGTCTCAAACTGTGATACCACTAATGCTTATTCCCTTCACTAAGAAAGCCGAATTAACTTGTACACCTGGCTATTGCTTTGCAATTACGGTTAGAATGCCATGTTTAGATTTTACACAGCAAACTACTTGTCTTTCAATCACATTTTCCATCTTAAGAAAAGTTACACTATTGGATTGCAAAAGAAAATTAGACCAATTATTTTAAATATTAAAGTGCCTGCCTTTAAACAACAGGGGCTGGGAATATTTTCTTAGTGACAAAGCTTCGTTTCCACTTGGCAAATGCTTAATAAAATGTTCCATTTCAATTTGAAAAGCCGCTGTTTTCTAATAACATACTAGAAGCAGGCTATCTAATGTTTTTCTAAATGGCTTACAGCATGGTTGGATATGTTGCAGGAAACTTGCACTCATTTTATGTTACTCCACCAACTAAGCTGTACATACAGATTTCTATCCACTGATGGGGACATATACAACTTACCGTGGCTAAATCTAAAGGTGTTTGGTTTTCCTGGTTTTTCATTGTGGGGTCTGCACCATGGGCTAATAGCAGAGCACACAGCTGTGTCCTTCCTTTCTGGGCAGCTTCGTGCAAAGGAGTGAATGCCCACTTATCTGTAGCGTTCACACAAGTGTTGTATTTTATCAACAATGCTGCAATGTCTACATGCTGAAGGGGGAAAAAATGAATACGTTCATACAATACAATTTCAATTCTTAAAAAGATGTCTTGGTATTATTTCCAGCCATATTTTTTCCAATCTTATAAACAGAAGTGCAAATAATTGTCAGACATATTTTACTCTTAGATTCCACCTACTGTACATTTTGTGTCGAAATTCTGCACATGCCAGTCGCAGCTGGACATCAATTCAATACTTTAAAATCCTATAGCATTGCACATGGAAGTTTCTAACCTTTAATACCAGCCGATAAAAACATGTTGAGGTATAGAAATTTTTTTTTATCTGTACATATGAATACCCTTGAAAAAAAACATTGTTTTAATTGTTTATATTGACATGACCTTTAACACTGGGAGCCAGTTTCATTTGTACACTGGGGAGGCAAATTTCCCCTATAGACCAAACCATAGCAAAGCAAGGAAAGATGCCTCCGGCTATTTTGCTGCGTATTGACAAGAATAGCTTACAAGAAAACCATAATTATCATACAAGAGCAAATACATGTACACAACTAATATGTGTACTTAGAAAAATATCAGCAGTTATAAAAGTCTTCTGAAGACATACAATTACGAGTTACAATGGTGGAGGATAATGGTTATTTGTCACAATTTAAACGGCTATTTTCATGTAACCAAGCTTTAAGAAGTGGAGTCTAGCAAGCATATACACATTTAAGTTCAAGTGTCATTTCACACCAAAGAGCATTTATAGTTGAGATCATATTATGATGCAGTAAGTTAAGAATAACCTTTTCTTTCTTTAAAAAATACCCAAAGATTAAGTAGTTATTGATAATTTTGCCTTTTATTTGGTTTGATGAATTTGAAAGTAACTTTAATACATCCTTTGGGACCTTGTTGTTCAGGACCAGATTTCTCAGGAATAGAAAAAGGAATTATACAAAATCCAGGTTCTGAAGAACCAGTCACAATTTCAACAAGCATAAGTGTAAAATCAATGCTCAAAAAGACACTCAAAATTTGTTTTCATTTTCTTAAATGTCAGGCATACAGAAAGAGTGGAACTTCATCTTCTTTGCTTCAGCAATCTACAGAAATTTGCAGTAAGCACATGTGGAATTGTTTATCCATTGTAAAGCCTTTTGAGTAAAAATTTGAATGATTTATTATGCAAAGTACATTTTCTTTTAAATATGCTTATACAGCTCAACCCCGTTATAGCGCGGTCCTCGGGGGCCAACTGTTCCGACCGCACTATAACCGGAGTCGCGCCAATTAAAAAAAAGAAATAAATGGCCGCGTGTGCCGGATCGGGGGGAGAAGAGAGGAGGGAGGAAAAGGTGGAGTGAGGCGCCGGCAGCCCTACACGTCACCAAGCAGCCACCGTAACTCCCCTCGCACTTCAATAAGCAGCCTTACTTCCCCCCGCCAGCCCCGCTCTGATCCCCCACCGCCAGCCCCACTCCGATGCCAGCCCCGCTCCGACTCCCCCCCCCTGCCAGACCCGCTTCGATCTCAGCAGCCGACACCAAAGGTAGGGAGGGGGAGTGTGGTGTGTGTGTTGTGAGTGTGGTGTGTGCAGTGTGCTGTGAGTGTGGTGTGTGCAGTGTGCTGTGAGTGTGGTGTGTGCAGTGTGCTGTGAGTGTGTGCAGTGTGCTGAGAGTGTGTGTGCAGTGTGCTGAGAGTGTGTGTGCAGTGTGCTGAGAGTGTGTGTGCAGTGTGCTGAGAGTGTGTGTGCAGTGTGCTGAGAGTGTGTGTGCAGTGTGCTGTGAGTGTGTGTGCAGTATGCTGTGAGTGTGTGTGCAGTGTGCTGTGAGTAGTGTGCTGTGAGTGTGTGTGTAGTGTGCTGTGAGTGTGTGCAAATGTTTTAAAGTCGGGGTCCACGCTCAAACCGCGTTATAGCGGATCGCGCTATAACGGGGTTGTGCTGTATTTGAATAAATGATTCCTGCCGAGATGAAAATCTGTTCTATCCCGTTTGATTAATATAAACTAAACAATATCAGATGATATCTCGCTGTCCTTTGTCAGGTTTGATTTTACGTGACACTGCACCTATAAAGAAGCAGTCCTTGTTCAAAGCCACACATGCTTCACAAACAGAAAATGATACAAGAAATCTAATATATTACAATACTGTGCTGTATTCAAAGATACACCCTAAATGGTCATAAATATTAGAAGTAAAAAGTGGATATGTTGCACAGAGGCAGTCCAAGTGGCACTTTAAAAATAAATACAATACATATACAGCTCAACCCCGTTATAGCGCGGTCCTCGGGGGCCACCCAATCCGAACGCGCTAGAACCGGAGTCGCGCTAATTTAAAAAAAAAAAAAAAAAACGGCCGCCGCGCATCCGATCGGGAGGAAAGAGGTGGCCGGCAGCCCTACACGTCCCATCGCCCAGCATCCAGAGACCCTCCGCGCCCGCCCTCAGTCTGTGTGTCTCTGACACACCACTCCTACGCGGCACAACCAGTTTTGGGCCTAGCCCACGCGGACCTCCGAGTCCCAGCCTGCTCCTCACTCACCCCCCCCTACCGGCATCCACACCCCCCCATCCTCCTCCTCCCCCCCCATGCCAGCTCCGCTCCGATCTCAGCAGCAGACACCAAAGGTAGGGAGGGGGAGGGGGAGGTGTGGTGTGTGTGCAGTGTGCTGCGAGTGCAGTGAGCAGTGAGAGTGTACAGTGTGCTGTGAGTGTGTGCAGTGAGTGTGTGCAGTGAGTGTGTGCAGTGAGTGTGTGCAGTGAGTGTGTGCAGTGAGTGTGTGCAGTGTGCGTGTGCTGTGAGAGTGTGCAGTGAGAGTGTGCAGTGAGAGTGTGCTGTGTGCAGTGAGTACAGTGTGTGTGTAGTGAGTGTGTGAAGTGTGCAGTGAGTGTGTGAAGTGTGCAGTGAGTGTGTGAAGTGTGCAGTGAGTGTGTTTAGTGTGCAGTGAGTGTGTTTAGTGTGCTGTGAGTGCATTTAGTGTGCTGTGAGTGCGTTTAGTGTTGAGAGTGTGTGCAGTATGCTGTGAGTGTGAAAAAACAAATTATTATTTTTTTAAATTCGGGGTCCATGCACAAACCGCGTTATAGCAGATCGCGCTATAACGGGGTTGAGCTGTATTTTTTTAATATATACAGCATTTGATTATTTTTATTGACTTTGCAGGACCCTGTAGCAGCAAAAGGAGCTTGGACAGCAGTCTGCCAGTACATTGGCTGTTAATAGTTTTGCACACTACAGATAACTGGGCCAAGCGTGCATGGAAAACCTGCCCACTGTTCAGGACAGGATTACACGTGAAAGATTTATATCTATGCCATGCAGTAGGTAGGTAAGTTTTGGGGGTCGTAGTACAGAAATCAGGCAATGCATTTGTACGGTTACAAAGTGGAGTAACATTTTGAAGCTGCTTTAAAGTTAAACCATATTGTTCTGGAACACCTGCTTTTTTGGACAAATGGACCACAAACTTTTTTTTTTTTTTTTTTTTAATAATACAATTCAAAGCCATCCAGATTTTACCAGGAATTACTGCCTATTTTTCCTCCAATGCTTTCTAATGGGATGACCCCTCCGCAGTGCTAATGCTCCGGCGATGCAATCCCTGCGGTCGCGTGACGTGGGTGGCAGTGGCACGGCAGATAATGAGGTTAGCTACATCTTTACAAGTTTCCCACTTGCTAATATTTCTAAAAAAAATATCACGGTTTTTTTCCCCAACAGTTAACTTTTAAACCAACTAAATAAAATCTTCTTTAGTAAAAAAAACAAAAACAAAAAAAAAAAAACAAAGCAGATCAATTTACCAGGCATAATATGTCTTACTACCAGACGCCGCTATAAATGTGTAATATAAAGCAGAATGGAGCGCAGTCGCAACCCTAAAAGGCAGACTAGCGCCAAAATGCTGTGCTAAAAGCCCCCCGTACAAACCAGTTAGTTGAATGGGCCATAAAAGGACTTCCGGCACTAAGAGGTGCATGACCCGATGTACTTTCTAGATTTTGCATTAAAATTTCAAACTATATAAATGTAGCATATGGAAGATGTTAAAAAATGCACCGTAAAATAAAATGTTGTATTGCTCCCCTACTGTAAACACACTTTATGCTCAAATGTTATGGAAGTCTAAGAAAAACATAACAAATATTATAAAGGGGGTGCAAAAAAAGAAAAGGAAGATTCTTAGGGGGCTACATCAAAAGGAAAGCATTTCTAAAAAAAAATGTGGAACATTGCAAAGGTCCGTTTTAGAGGTGTAGTCAACATGACCTCATATAATAAATAATGTTCAATGGAAAAATGCACCTCTCTCCTGCTCCTGAAATGTGGAGAGGGGGCAGGCACAGTTCCCCATCTCTTACCCTCGCTCCCTCCCCAGCCGCCTGCTCTCTGCTCCCCCCTGCCCCACTCCACACTATGGTGTGCAGCGCTGACTAGTCTCAGCGCACCCAATCTGGATTTGATGTTGCGATAGTGAAGAAGGATCTGGCGTGCTGAGTGACTTGTCAGCACTGCAAAACACAGGCGCCAGGAACAAAATTTTAGGCAGGTCGGGAAGTTTCCATCTCTGAAGTAATGGCAATACTGCTTTCGAGAGAACAACTTAATATCCATATATATTTCTGATTCTTACCCCATAGGATGCTGCATTATGTAATGGAATGAGACCTCCTTTATCTTGAGCATTTACATCTGCGCCATGCTCCAAGAGATACTCTGCCACCTCTAGGTTGTTGTAACCAGCTATGAAGAGGAAATGAAAACACTTTAGAGCTGAGTTTACAATGAAGGAGGAAGCTAATCATTGGGAGAGAAGTAAAGTGAAGCTAGGCTGATTAAAGGTGCAATCCATCCAAGAATCCAAATATCAGTGACGTGTTTAAGGGCGATTGATACCCTTTTACCAAGTAATTTAAAATAATTTTTAATGTTCGTATGTAAACATGAGACTTGAGGGAGGTTAGATTACCCTTTTGTCTGATGTCACTGTCTGTTTAAGGGTAGAGAAAGCAATGCATTGACAATCACTCCCCCATTCATAGGCCCCAAAGAACAAGGAACTGTGATTCATTTTTAAAAACACAAAAGTGGAATTTGTTTTTTTATTTTAGCACAGTTGTTTAGGGGGGGGCAATTAGATTGTTAAATTCTTGTCTTTTGGCAGAACACATTATTTTATAGGTGTCTATCACTATAATATACAATTGTTTAAAATTGGCAAAAGCTCAGAAAATTTTTTTTTGTGGTCTAATCATCCTACCAATTTGCAAATCTGAATAAACATAGTTGCTGAATCAAAGGCTTACTTACCTGCTAGATGGAGAGGTGTTGAATTCCTTCCCTGTGTATCCCTGCAGTTAATGTTTTCCTGTGTGCAAAGTTTCTGTACTCTTGCTAAACAGCCTTTTTTGGCTGCATCCAGCAAGGCCGCATCACCCCGCAGTAAGTCCTGAATGTCTGTGTCTCCATCCTTCACCAAATCTAGAGGTGTGTTCCCATCTCTATTTTTTTTAGTTGGATCGGCTCCATGCTACAGTACACAGAAAAATTGCTTAATACACGTACAATTTTTGTTGGGTTATACAATCTAAAGGAGCAATCCCACCTACGACTTAAGTGCACTAACAGGGGGTTAAATCCAGGTGATTAACGTGTTTTTCTTTACGTATCAGCAAAGGAAAATATAACTTGTGAGCACATTCACATCTCAGACAGGTGGATTAAACGATTGCATGCACCAAATTATATTGCTGGTGTTCTTTCACCACAAAAGTATCTAAATTGAGAGAAAATGGCTTCAGTGCCACTATGAGCAGAAATACGTTTCTGGGATGTTAAGCATCCATTGTACAAAGGATTGAAAGGCACAAAATTAGCACATGATGCCAAGGTAGCCCTTAGTGATGCATCTTCCCGATACCGCGAACAAATATCTGCACGATCCCGATGTTTAAAGTGACATCAGCTGTTAATCATATTCCAATTAAACAAAAATAAACCAAGGCTGAAAATAGATTCTAATTATTATTAATGTTACATAATGAGTCCATTATGCAAAATCAATATTTGTAAAAGGTAACAGTATTCAGAATGCACGTAAACCACAATCTCACATAAGCTACCTTTAATAGTAGCTTGCAGATTTCATATTTTCCTTTAGCAGCTGCTTCATGTAGTGGGGTAAATTTCCAAAGATCTGCAACATTGACAGAAGCCCCATGTCTCACCAACAACTCTGCAACTTCATAGTGTCCATAGGAGCAGGCATTATGCAGGGGAACTAAACCACTATTCAAAAAGAGAACAGATCTAAGGAAAAAAAGCCTCTCAGAACTGATGTCAATGTTAAATATTCTGGTGTCCAGGAATGTCATCTTCAATGCAAAGCGGATGTCAATACCGTCTGACATATCCTCCATAGTCCATGCACCCACCTCCAACATATTTGCAACGGACATCTGATCTTTAAACCAGCATTTTATTTTCTACACTATATGATCTGTCTTAGCCCCAGAAGCCCCCAACTCATCAGACAGTGAAAGGCTGGGACATAGCAATATTGTTAGAAGTCTGAGACAGGAAATTTCCAGCAAACCAATTAGTAAGTGGGATCCACTGGCTCTGTTATCAGGTGGTTACATTTATTATGGCACACTATTCAAGAAGACACCTTCCATTGTCAAAAGACAACTTATACTGTAGATCATTCACTTGAATATGCAGTAAGATGTCCTCCATTGCCAATACATGTCAGACATACAGAATATGGTAATTCAGTGTTCCTTTCTTATAGTATTACGTAGTAGGAAACCTTGTGTTCTGTTTCGTAAGAATACATTCTGCATCAACCTGCATCCCGTCGGCCTAGTATTAGTTGACAACTCAAGGAAGGCTGCGGCCAATCTGTCCTTTTTTGCATGGAAACTCAAAATGGCTTGGAGTGTGACGCAGCCTAATGTCTTTCGCTGCACTCCAGAGATCACAAGCAGCAAACTAGTATAAAAAAAGAAGTATCCAAGGGATTGAAGACGAAAGGGCACAGAGTCGAGGGATGAAGTGAAAGAGTGCCAGGGGATGGAGGAATGTAGGAAGAGATTGTGTAGGGAAGAAGAGGAAGCACGATAGTAGGCAATGGGGAAAAAAATAAAAGAAAAAATAAGTACAATGGGCAAGATGGGTGAAAAAACAAACAAAAAAAAAACACGGAGGCACAGGCTAAAGGAGCAATTGAAGAACAGGTGGCCAAAAAAGGGAGAGGGGGCATAAAGGTCAGAAGGTAGATGAGGAGTGGAATGGGGCAAAAAAGAAATGAAACATGACATGGAAACTGACACGCTTATATATTTAGACTTCAAAAAAATGTAATATATAAAACCTTTTCTTTTATATTGAACTCTTTACAAGCTTTATAGCTGCCATTATTCCCTACTCATTTCAATTGAAAGGTCTTACAAAGACAGGTCACAAAAGCTCCAGCACCACAGGACAACAACAATCAATAGTGAAAGAAGCTAGTTACCCTTTGTCTTTGGCATGAACATCAGCACCGTGGTGTAGCAAATATTCCACAACAGAAACACGGTTATAACCAGCTGCGAAGTGCAGTGGAGTCGAATGTCGTCCTTCCAGATCCCTGCAATTTACATTCTGAGGGCTGCATAGCTGCTGTGAAACAATGAAACACAGAATGGAAAAAACAACAACATTGATCATTATAAAAGAACAGATATTGTATGTACCCAATAAGAGAACTGCCGGTTTTTTTTTTTAACCAATTTGAAGCTTCTTGTCAGGCTGCCCACATTATCTTCCTTTGCTACATTAAGCAATCAAATATATGGGACAAGCTTGCTCTGCTAAAATACTCTGCAATTCAACATCAATCAATTTTGGTAATTCTGTAGATTCTTGGGTGAACTTTCAAAATGGTTTGGTAGATTTGCAGGAGGATTAAAATCACATTGATTGTAAACCACCCTTTTTAGCAAACAATACAATGCTATAAAAACCTCTTGCACACAATAATTCATTGCAGAATCGAATGACAGGCAGGTTTCTCTACTCTATCTTCTACCTAGAGCTGGTCAACTAGTGATCTGCAGCCAAATACATAACCCACTGGGTATTTTACTCATCCTTTGACAGTACTGTATGAGTGGAAATAATGTACAACAAAACAAGACTATCCCAGTGTCTTCCAACTTTTTTTTGGTTAAGAAACCCTATAATATATTGGGAAATTCTGAGGAACCCCAAAGCTCTCTAATACTGCATCTGAGATCAGATGCAGTGTGTGTGTGGGGGGGGGGATGGGGGGAAGTGGGGTGGGGGGACTGGGAGGGGGGGAAGGATGCTACTTAAACCTTCTCCACCCAATCAAAAAACATCTGCTATCAATTAATTCATTTAAAGAAAAAAGTGGAAGCAATGGTAGTGAGTTACCGGATTTGTGCAGTCATAAGATATAACTAAAATGCATATCGATATATATATATATATATATATATATATATATATATATATATATAGATGTATATATACGTATATACATGTATACATATATGATTTGTAAATACATTTCCCAAGTGAGTGGAACATAACCATTTATTATAAATAATCTGAACAGCAAACATATAGATCAGAATCAGAGATTGCTGATCTGAAAAGGCAACTTGCAACATTGAGGGACATTGGCAATCTTGAACGGGAATTAGAGCTCACTGAGCAGGCCCTTGCTTCGACTAGTGGTGCAGATGGTGGCGCTGTTAGTGAGGAGCAGGTAGGTAGCTTGGTTGCCGTTAGTGAGGAGCAGGTTGGTAGCTGGGTGACAGAAGGGGAAGCAGGGGCAATAGGGAGAGGAAGTTCATTTCTGAGCTGACATCCCAATAGATTTGCCATGTTGAGTGAAGATATTGGGAATGTCGGGGCAGAAATGTCAAGGCTGGGGGAGACTAATTCCTCTAGCAGCCAGGGGAATAGTTCCTCCAGCACAGTGGGGACTCAGGATGCTCAGATACAAAGAAAGATTGTGGTGATAGGGGACTCCATTATTAGGAAGGTAGATAGGGCAATCTGTTGCCGTGACCGCATGAACCGAACAGTTTGTTGTCTCCCGGGTGCTCGGGTTCGGCACATTGCGGATCGGGAAGACAGATTGTTGGGGGGGTGGGGGGGCTGGGATTGACCCGGCGCTCTTGGTACACGTTGGCACCAATGACAAAGTTAGAGAAAGATGGAGGATCCTAAAAAATGATTACAGGGATCTGGGCCAAAAGCTTAAGGCAAGGACCTCCAAGGTAAAATTTTCTGAAATACTACCAGTGCCATGCGCTGGGAGACAGTCAGAGATCAGGGAGGTTAATGCATGGCTAAGAAAGTGGTGCAGGAAGGAGGGGTTTGGGTTTTTAGAGCACTGGGACTCCTTTTCTGAGAGGTGCCACTATAGTCTAGGGACGGATTGCACCTCAATGAAGAGGGATGTTCTGTGCTAGCGGGGAGAATGCTAAAAAGGTTGGAGATTTTAAACTAGGATGGAGGGGGGAGGGGAATGAAACAGGTAATGAACAAAATGGAATAGAGGAGGATACAAAGTGGTATGGAGGTAGAATGGGGGCAAGTGCGAGTTTGACAAGCAGTGAGACACCCATAGTAAATACAGATAATACTAGAAAACTTCTAAAGACTAAACCAAGTGGGCGCAGAAAGGAAGGAGCAGATAAGATAATAGTACAGGCTGAAAAAAACCTTAAATGCATGCTTGCTAATGCAAGAAGCCTGACAGATAAAATGGGGGAGCTTGAATAAATAGCTGCAAGGGAGCAGTATGATATCATAGGCATTACTGAAACATGGTGGGATGAAACTCATGACTGGACAGTTCATTTAGAGGGTTATTCCCTTTTTCGGATGATCGAACAAATAGAAGGGGAGTTGGAGTATGTTTATATGTTAAACCGGATCTAAAACCTATAAGGGATGATGTTTATGAAGGGAATGATGAAAATGTAGAGACTTTGTGGATAGAAATTAGAGTGGAGGTAAAAGAATTAAGAAAATGTTTGTGGGAATATGCTATAAACCACCAAATATCTGTGAGATTGAGGAAGCTAAAATACTTTTGCAAATGGAAAAGGCATGAAAACTGGGTCATGTTTGCATAATGGGGGATTTTAATTATCCAGACAGACTGGGGCAATGAGATTAGCGTTACAACAAAAGGAAACAGGTTTTTGGGGGTGCTTAAGGACAATTATATGACCCAAATTATTGAGGAACCAACCAGGAGAGGGGGCAATACTGGATTTGGTCATATCAAACAATGTAGAAGTAATAACAAATATTCAAGTCCTGGAACATTTGGGTAACAGTGATCATAACATGGTCTCATTTGAAATAAATGATCAAAAATAGATTTCTTGGGTTCAACAAAGACCTTAAACTTTAGTAAGGCAGATTTTAATAAACTGAGGTCTAATCAAGTAGTAATACAATGGGATGATGTTTTTGCAGGGAAAAATGTAGAAGATAAATGGGCAGTCTTTAAAATATTGTTAGAAAAGCACACTAATCAGTGTATACCCTTGGGTAATAAGTATAAAAGAAATAAGTCAAAACCAATGTGGCTAAATAAACAGGTAGGGGAGGAAATGGACAAGAAGAGGAAGGCAAGAAGATGAAGGCGTTTAGATTCTTTAAGTCAGAAGGGACAGAGACATCGTATCAGAATTATAAGGAATGTAACAAAAATTGCAAAAGGGCAACCAAATTAGCAAAAATGGATAATGAAAAAAGGATTGCAATAGAAAGTAAGGTCAACCCTAAAAAGTTCTTTAAGTACCTTAATAACAAAAAAATGAGAAAAGAAAATATAGGACCCTTTCAGTGTGAGATGGGTAGGCAGATTATTGGAGATAAGGAGACATCGTATCAGAATTATAAGGAATGTAACAAAAATTGCAAAAGGGCAACCAAATTAGCAAAAATGGATAATGAAAAAAGGATTGCAATAGAAAGTAAGGTCAACCCTAAAAAGTTCTTTAAGTACCTTAATAACAAAAAAATGAGAAAAGAAAATATAGGACCCTTTCAGTGTGAGATGGGTAGGCAGATTATTGGAGATAAGGAAAAAGCTGAGGTATTAAACAAATTCTTTGCCTCTGTGTTTACCAGGGAAGAATCAAGTTCAATAGTAGTGCCACAAGAGGAAGCCACAACCTCCATATTAATGAACAATTGGTTAACTGAGGAAGAAGTTCATAAGCGACTTGAAAAAATTAAAGTAAATAAGACACCTGGCCCCGATGGCATACATCCAAGAGTTCTCAAGGAGTTAAGCTCAGTAATAGCCAAACCATTATATTTAATATTCAAGGACTCCATTTCCACAGGCTCAGTACCACAAGATTGGCGTAAAGCAGCTGTGGTGCCTATATTTAAAAAGGGAGCTAGATCACAACCGGGAAATTACAGACATGTAAGCCTGACTTCAATAGTAGGGAAACTACTTGAAGGTTTAATACAGGATAACATTCAGGAATACTTAATGGAAAACAAAATTATTAGTAATAGTCAGCATGGATTTATGAATGATAGATCATGCCAAACGAACCTTATTTGTTTCTTTGAGGAGGTAAGTAGGAATTTAGACCAGGGTAATGCAGTTGATGTGGTCTACTTAGATTTTGCAAAGGCTTTTGATACGGTTTCACACAAGAGGTTGGTGTACAAAATAAAGAAAATTGGACTCAGTAATAATATATGCACCTGGATTGAAAACTGGTTAAAGGACAGACAACAGAGGGTTGTCATAAATGGAACTTTTTTAGGTTGGGCTAAAATCGTGAGTGGAGTACCTCAGGGATTGGTGCTGGGATCCCTGCTTTTTAACTTGTTTATTAATGACCTTGAGGTTGGGATCGAGAGCAAAGTCTCCATCTTTGCTGATGATACTAAATTGTGTAAGGTAGTAGAATCAGAGCAGGATGTAATTTATCTTCAGAAGGACTTGGAGAGACTGGAAACCTGGGCCGGTAAATGGCAAATGAGGTTTAATACAGATAAATGTAAGGTTATGCATTTGGGATGCAAGAATAAAAAGGCGACTTACAAATTAAATGGAGACATATTGGGGGAATCCTTGATGGAGAAGGATTTAGGAGTGCTTGTAGACTGCAGGCTTAGCAATAGTGCCCAATGTCATGCAGTAGCTTCAAAGGCAAACAAGATCTTATCTTGCATCAAACGGGCAATGGATGGAAGGGAAGTAAACATAATTATGCCCCTTTACAAAGCACTAGTAAGACCACACCTTGAATATTGAGTACAATTTTGGGCACCAATCCTAAGAAAAGACATTATGGAACAAGAGAGAGTGCAGAGAAGAGCCACCAAATTAATAAAGGGGATGGACATTCTAACTTATGAGGAAAGACTAGCTAAATTAGATTTATTTACATTATAAAAGAGGCGTCTAAGAGGGGATATGATAACTATGTACAAATATATTCGGAGACAATACAAGGAGCTTTCAAAAGAACTATTCATCCCACGGGCAGTACTAAGGACTCTGGGCCATCCCTTAAGGTTGGAGGAAAGGAAATTTCACCAGCAACAAAGGAAAAGGTTCTTTACAGTTAGGGCAGTTAAAATGTGGAATACATTATCCATGGAGACTGTAATGGCAGATACAATAGATTTGTTAAAAAAAAGGTTGGACATCTTTTTAGAAAGGAAAGGTATACAGGGATATACCAAATAAGTATACATGGGAAGGATGTTGATCCAGGGATAAATCCGATTGCCAATTCTTGGAGTCAGGAAGGAATGAATTTTTCCCCTTAATGGGGTTTTTTGTTTGCCTTCCTCTGGATCAATAAGTAAGTATAGATATAGGATAAAGTATCTATTGTCTAAATTTAGCATAGGTTGAACTTGATGGACCTACGTCTTTTTTCAACCTCATCTACTATGTAACTATGTAGATCTAAAGGTATAAATATGGTATAAATATAAAATCTGTATACTCAATATGAGCCTCACTGAGATTGGTTGGTATTTTTGTGCACTCTGTTCTTATGCAACCATATTTATACCTTTAGATCTATATGTTTGCTGTTCAGATTATTTATAATAAATGGTTATGTTCCACTCACTTGGGAAATGTATTTACAAATCCCATATATACACATACACATCTTTATGCCTTTTAGTTATATCTTATGATTTATGCACAAATCAGGTTACTCAATACTATTAGTTCCACTTTTTTCTTTAAATGAATGAATTGATGTCAGCTGTTTATTGATTGTGTGGGGGAGGTTTAAGTAGCATCTTCCTCCCCCAGTATCATATTCCTTTAGACCTAGTCCCCGCTGGCGCTGAGCATGCTTACCTTAGTCAATGTGGATCGTCACATCCACGCTCACGCTGTGTGCGCTCATGTGCGGGCACACACGCTCACCCACGCTTGGGTAAACAAAAATTTTTAACTTTCGAGCGTGCTCAATTTGCCCGCAATGCCCCCCTGCACACGTTTCCGAAATAGCGAGGACACCCGGCACTCATGCTTGGAGAGCTGGTGATGTCACACAAGCATGAGCACGGTCAGCGCCAGCGTGAACGCCACCTTAGAAAGCGCCAGAGAGGGCGTGAAACGCTTGGGAGGAGAGTTTTTTTTCCTGTGTATTTTTTGTATCTTTTTTATATGTACAGTAGTGAATAAATCTTTTTATTTTTTCCATCTCTGGTGAGTTCTGACTTTTTTTTTCTAAAGGAGCTGTAGTTTCATCGATCCAATAACCTTTTTCTTTTATTAAATAGATGGGGCTGAAGGAATGGCTCTGTGAGTAAAGGCACTGGCGCTGAAAACAGTGACACTGAGTTTGAAGCAGGTGAATGATTCACAATTCTAGTGTTGGCTCCTTGTGACATTTGGCAAGTCACTATTTCCCTGTGCCTCGGGCAGGCAGGGTCTGATTGTGCCTGCAAAATTAAAGCGCTATACAAGAAAAGGCATTCAAATTATTTACAACACGCTTAATATTTGAGTGTCAGCTCTTTGGTTCAAGTGTTTTTTATGGTTATACAAGCACTGCCCACACACATGCATTAGATGTAAAGAAAGTGAAATGAATTTCAGGCTGATCGCCCAAGTGTACCAAGTGAAAATAATTTTAGACGATACATGTACTTGAATATAATTTAAAAAACATTTTTTTTAATGTATTATATTTGAAAGATTATTATTTTATTCAATTGGAGCAGGTACATTGAAAATATGGATGGAGCAGAGACACAGATAAAGCTAGAAAAGGAGAAGTACTAGTAGGGTAATTATAACTGTGTGTATGCAAATACAGTATAATGTCAGTGTTCCAGTCCGGTTTACATTGTGCCTAACCATGTATGCAGCACTTTACAGAAACTGTATACACGCAGAAAGGCGACCTGCAAGGGCTGTCATCAGTGAGTCACTTTTGCTATATGTGCCAATAAAGCTTTTGTACTTATCTAAGAAGTCCCGGTCTGCAATCTTTATCACAAGGCAGCTGCACCGCCTCACCTATCTGCATTCTCAGATTTTACAAATAAGTGTCATTTTAAATGAAAAAGTACATGATTTTACCAGTAAAGTTTATGACTGCAAATGCTAAAAATCTGTGAGACTGATTCCAAATCAGCGAGTTTGTGTCAGTTTATGACAATACTGTATGGCAGGGGTGTGCAAACTGAGGGGGCGCGGGCGGGTGCAGATGCCCAGCACACTTCCCTAAGACATTTAAATTAAATGCTGGGGGATCGCATGAGGCCTCTACAACATCCCTTACCTTGTCTTTGGCAACACGTCGCCATGGATTTGACACCATGGTGCACGTGACGACACGTTGCCATGGCAACATGTCACGTGACCCCACAGTGTTATTTGACGCCGAAGACAAGGTAAAGGTAAGGAGGGAGCACAGCGGTAAACTTTTGCGCACCCCTGCTGTAAGGCATTAACAAATTAAATAAAAAAATAAAAGTAGGTGTCCTTGCCCTATTGAGCTTACAATAAAGGGGTCATGACGTAGATTTACAAACCTTTTTTGTGTGTGTATTTTATTGTGTACATTGTATAGTGTCTGAAGTAGGTAAAGTAATCTCATTTAGCAGCTTTGTTACCGTTATGTGTGACCACTGGTGATTACCAAACAAAAAATGCAGGCAATGTTTTACACACTTCCTTTCATAGCTGTGTCTGCAAATATCCAACAAACCACAAATCTTTAATTGCTATTTAAAGCAAATTAAATGTGTTTTGTATGAGATGCTAAATAGAATTGAACAAAAAGTCAAGATTTAAGATAAGGGCCTTGCCGCTCGCTGAATTGATTTGGTTGGCATGGCAACAGTAATTCTACTTGGCTTGAAACACGGGAAAATACACAACGCGAGAATTCAAATAGCAGGGTGATATATTCATTATCCAATGTGGTTTAGAATGCACTCCTTGCATATTTAATCAAATATTATGTACTATAGGGCTTGAAAAGCCTAAATTCAGATGTTATTTGCATTTTACAAGATACATGAATATATTCACCTACTAAGCAGCCTTTTAAATAATTAATTACCTAGCAAATGTATCTTTTAATTGAAAGCATTACTGGTGAGAACTAACATTTTACATAAACCCCTGTGTATTTTCCAACAGATTTAGGAATTTGAATTATTTGCAAGTATAGGTTATATAATAATAAAGGTATTCTTTCAATGCAACATGTTACAACAGATCTGCTCTTTCATTTGGGTCCTTTTCATTTTGAGAAATTCAG
Organism: Ascaphus truei; assembly: GCF_040206685.1. Taxonomy (NCBI): domain Eukaryota; kingdom Metazoa; phylum Chordata; class Amphibia; order Anura; family Ascaphidae; genus Ascaphus; species Ascaphus truei. Next base: position 273,258,299 of record NC_134483.1, read on the forward strand.
CATAGGTTGAACAAGCAGAACCAAGAAAAATAAATATGACTATGCACCTGAATACCTGATAAAAAAATTGAAGACTGTGGCTTAACCCTCGAGTCTGCAAACTACTCCACAACCCTGAAGTTTGGAATCAATAACAGTATAATGACATAGTATAATTAAAGGTGGTGCTCCTTAGATGCCACTGAACAAAGACTGCATAAGATATTCAGCTGGTTTCATACTGCCAAAACCCTAATACTGTTAAAGATGCAATCTTGCAACCTGTGACAATATAGAAAATAAAAACAAATTTTTTGTTGAACCCTTTGATGCCAAAGAAGTTTGCGATGTGTTTTGGCTTCTACTGTAGTAATGTTACCTTTTATTAAACCAATTCAAATCTCCCTATAACTGGCCATTTGTCTTTTTTATTCTGTAGCATTTTAGAGACATATACCTAGATTTTAAAGATTTTTTTGAGAATTAAAGAAAACAATGCGTCTGTTTCTTTCATAGAAAATATTATTCTACTACAAAAAAATAGACCAGGTTTCCTCTTATAGAAGTAATAGGAATGGATACTGGATGATTCACCTGCATCTAGATCTCTCTCCTCTTTGCAGCTGTCAGACCTTTCCTCACTTCATAGTACTGTGTCCATGTGCTCTCCAGCCTAAGTTTTTTTTTTTTTAAACTTTCAATTCAATGCTTTATTGACTAACGGACACATATACACACACATACACACACATACACCATGTGGGAATTGAACATTAATACATTTTAGATAATACACATGCAGGGATTTACTCTGTAAATATTAAGTTTGTTTCTAGATGTCTGTGACATCACACAGTCCCTGTGTACCTTATTCTATTTTATATTATATATATAATTTATAAATAAATAATAATAATGAATAACGATTTAATAACTAGATTATTATTAATAACTAAATAATTATTATTAATTATTAGTTAATAATTATTACTAAATAATTATTATTTATCAATAATTATTTAGTTATCAATAATGATCAATAATGATTAATAAATAAATAATTATTAATTACTAAATAATTATTAATTAATAACGATTTTTATCAATAATTATTCAGTTACCAATAATTAATAAGTAAATAATTAATAATAAGTCAATAATTAATAATAAGTACATTATTAATAACTCATAATTAATAATTATTAATACTTTTAATGAATAATTATTACGTTAATAATTTAGTTATTAATAATTATGAAGTGATGAGGGAGCGGTAAGTCCTCGCGTTAGTAGCGGGGTTGAGTTGTATAAATGACTTTAAGCAGTGCTACCTCTTGAATTTTTTTGTGTGTGGGAAGCAGGGGGTCTCTGGAGCTGAACCCCATTAAATGCAACTCTGGGGACTCCCTGTTTCCAAAGATACTTGCCTCTAAATAGGTTGCTGGTAGTATCTCCGACTGGACCAACAAAACGTCTGTTTAAAGGTCCCACGGTCCAATAAGAAGTCACAATATACCTCAGGAAGCAGGAGATCCCAAGAGCTGCAATTAATGTGGTTCAGCGCCAGAGATGCCCTGCTTCCCACCTGGTAAAATAAAAATAATACTGGCAGCCCCTTTAGAGGTAATTATCTCAGGAATCAGAGGTCCCTGGAGCTGAAATGTACACGTTTCAGCGCTAGTGATCGCCTTCTTCCCAGCCAGTGGGGAAATATAGCTATATACTTTTAAAGGTAAAGCTCCTTCAGAGGGTGACATCAACAAGAATGTAGCCATCATAATACCTTTTGCAACACTGCAAAACAGAAAGTGGAATGTGTAGAAGAATGTATCCATCAATAGCAAAGTTATGATCTTGATAGATATCCTAATACTGTATCTACATGCCTTATGCCAATGAAGGGCAACAGGCAAAGGGCGTGCCGCCCCCAACTGCTGCCCTCTCTCTCCAAGCACTGCATGGACAGACTGACAGTGCATGCATGAATAGTGTGCCCATTCCACTCGTGATCAACACTAGTACAAGAAGAGGAAGATGGGGACTTTATTGACGAGCGCACTAGCATTAAAGCAGCAATTTCCTTTTACGCTTGGGAGGTACTGCGGATCCGATCTGTGGTAACAACATCGGAGACCGTTCAGATAGCGATCGACAAAGTGTTATGTCCGTTGGATTAGAGCTTGTTCCCCTGGCCAATAGAAAATTGCAACGTCATCCGGAGATGCTGCGACTCTATACGTAACCATGTCCATGCTTGTCATTTCTTTGCGTTAAAACCGGCACAAAAGAAACCCTACAAATATCTTGGGAATTGGGTGCTTGTTAAAGGCCAGGAGATCACGGATGAGCTCGGAGAAATCCCCCGGTTCAGGTAAGTAATTTTATAATTCGCTCTCTTCATCCCCCATGTCACCCTTTCCCCCTCAAAGTCACACACTCGCCACCCCTTTCACATCTCCCACTTTCTACCCTTGCTCAACTGCTTCAGTGAATGTTAAGGGTAATGAGTGGCCTTTTTGAGGGCTTATGGCCTCCGTGTACCACTGCCCTATACTGTCTCCATGCAAGTCCCCCAGTTATTCTTTTCAAAATTCTGCATGATCATGGATGCACTGCCAGACATTTTTCCTGAGACAATCATAGAGATACAGGCAGTCCTCGTTTTACAACGCTTCGCTTTACAACGAATGGCTTATCCAACGCTGTGCAATGCATACCTATATTCATTTTTACAACGCCAAAATGGCTTATCCAACGCTCTTACAACGCTTTGCAACGTTGTGTATGTGTGTATATATATACACATTCACATAAACAACGTTGCAAAGTGTCGTAAGAGCGTATATATATAATTTTATACTATATAATATTATATTATATAATATATTATTTATTATGTTATATTATATATATAATACAGTATATACACTATATAATTTATGTGTGTGCTGCATATCTTATTGCCTGCATAAAATATTTGGTGTATTTTAGTGTTAAAAAGGCCTTCAGGAACGGAACCTTTCATTTAAACAGTGTTCCTATGGGAAAGCGTGTTTCGCTTTACAACGTTTCGCTTTACAACGCCATTTTGAGTAACGCATTGTGTCGGATAACCGAGGACTGCCTGTACTATAGAAATCTAGCAATAACGGAGGTATATTAAACGAACTCTGACCACAGCTGACTGACAGACGGCATTGGATGCTATATAGCAGCTTTAAAATGAGAAAATAAATAATCTACTATAGTCACAAATTCACACAAGTTTATTAAGTGATCATTCTTTGTTCATGAAGTCATTTTTGCTGGAATTCCACACTATGTTTCACAAATTATTTACTTTTTTACACGGTCGCAGAATCATAACAAGACTTCAAATATGAGATTAATAGATCCAACAAACAAGGTTGGCATAGATCTCTACAACCTTCTAAATTGTATATATCGGGCTCCTAAAAGAAAAACTAAAAAAAAAAACCTAAAAGTTAGAGGGCCTGTCAAGGCAAAAATTGAGCCGTCAACATTTTCAGTAATTCCTTTCCAATCTAAAAAGCGGTCTACAGCAAAACCCTGCTCAAAGGCCTGGGCACAGCAGCACTGCCACTGCTGGATTCTGAGAGCACGACCTGAACACATTCTGTATGACTGCTGTTATTTTTTAGTTGTATTTTTCAGCTTATACACCCAGTGCTTCTTCATTTTAGAAAACTAGGGCAGATTGTGAGAAGGCACTAGGAAAGTCGAAACTACATGATTAATTCTTAAGTACTAAAATGTTATGTTATTATTCCGAGCAGATCGCTATATGATGTATTTCCAAGTGAACATGCATTATGCTTTAAATTTTGAGGACAAAAGGTTTTGAACATTTTAGTAAATAAAGCATGCCAAAATTAGAATTGTTCGTTTTTGAAGTTTTAACCTATGTGACATGCAAGCAGTATGTGAAAAATTTGATTACTATGCTGGTTTAGCATAAAAACAGTCAATTAAAAGCTCCTACAAAAGGTTTATTACAGGGGAAAATGTAATTTAAGGGACAATGTTAGCCAACCATTAGTAAACAGTTTCCTAATGTAGTTAATATCAACTGTAACTCATGACCAATCTAGTCATGACCTTGTGTGATATCCTTTAAAACAATTTGAACAACTACACCAATGAAAATGTATTCCCACAAATTCTCAGTTGTACAGTATGTAAATAGCCATTGACGATTATCTGACTTAAGAACAGTTTTACCTTTACTGTATCCAAGTCCCCAGCTTTTGAAGCTTCCAGCAGTCGATAATCGACATCAGAAGTTCGGACAGGAGTGTTTTCTGCATTGAAGACAATGATCACTTTTGATATGCTTACTGGATAGTATAGGTGCACATATTTCAAATACTACAATGTTTTGCATGCACTTCAGCCACTCATGAGTTAAAACAGTTTGCACTTATGATATTGCAATAATGAATTTAAATTATACTCTTGTATAAGGCACAGGGAATATTTAATGTCCCTTAGTAAAAAGAAAAGCTAGACAGGGATGTAAAACATTCATACTATTAAATCTGTGTTTATTTAATCTCACCTGGCTTCAGTAACAAATAGGCCTCAGGACATATTACTTTGTGCTTGATGTCCTTTTAGGGTTACAATCAACATGATAGATATCCCTTGGAGATATGCTAGTACAAGAGTGCGCAAACTGGAGGGCGCTAGATTTTCAGGGGGGGGGAGGGGGGGGAGGGGCACGACAGTTATAGAGATCCCGCGCTCTCCCCCCAGGCATTTAAATGAAATGCCGGGGGAACGCGTGAGGCCTCTATAATACACTTACATTCACTTCCAGCGACGTAACGTCATGGTAACCCGGCGTCAAATGATGCCACAGGGTCACGTGACATCACGTTACCATGGCAGGATGACATCACATAACCCCGCGTGTCATTTGACACCGGGCCGAGCAAGGGGGGTGGAGAGGGGCGAGGCGCAGAGGAAAGCAGGCAGGGGTGAGCATGAGAAAAGTTTGCGCACACCTCTGCTAGTCGACAATTACAATGGTACTGCCCATCAGCTGGTTAGCTCACAAAGCTAGAGCTGCTGCCTAAAAAAGCATTGGTTGTGACATCAGTACACCATTCTAGTCACTATGTGCCTTATCAACTCAATATAGTTGCTATGGAAATCCTTTTATAAAGTGTGAGATGACTCATTTAAATATACTTTGCATATCTCCCAGGGTACCTTAGGTGCATTCCTAAATTAGAAGTCGTCCTCCTCACTATATTTCAGGTATTCGGATGGAATCAGAGTTTTGATTTTTAAGCATCAGATTTCGGATCCAATGTGGAATCCGAGTTCGAATTCTTAAAAATCCAACTCGATTGGATCCAAATAGCGGATTCCAAGATATCCGCTCAAATTTTTAGTACCCAATCTGCAGACGGATTTCTGTGTGGGCACAGAATTTGGTCTAAAAAAAAATTGGGGAAAATCCAGGAAGGGGATTCGGACCAGTCTGCATCTCTAGTAAAGAAGCCCCAACTGTTTCATTTATTTTAGCAATCATTTAGATGTGTTAATATTGCGATGAATAGCATATTTAAAATGAATGGAACTGGATTTGCTTAACGACCATCCATTCTATGTAAATAATTTCTCAGACTAATAAAAAACGCAGACTTCTATGTCTAAAACATCTCATAATGCTGCAATGCTATTTTGACATCCCCATCCATAAATCTATTCTTTATAAAATGAGGAAGCGTTACCACTCCGATGCAATTCAGAGGCAGTGGGGAACTCACTAATAACAAGAATACAAATCTAGCTAACAACGACAGTGAATTTCCTTACATTAAAATTTTCATTACAAAGCTACCTTGTAAAAAGTAATGTTTTATTCTGTCTAATGTGATGTCCATCATCTGTCAGGAAATCAGGGATGGTGCCTGTGATGAAACACCCATGTTGTGCTATGTTTTGTTTTTTAAAAACATTGTTGAACTGACAAGAAGAAATTAAACTCAACCGCACACTATTATGCACTCATGGTTCTAGTGACATCATAATGTATTATACCAATTATACCAACGTCCTTTTGTCTTCTAATTTCTTAGTGGTTACAGTTGCTAAGTGTGCAGCTGTTGCTCCCTATAAACTGTGAATTAAATTAGGGAACAACTTGCGGTGGCTCTTAAAACCTCTCCTTCGTGTCACTCAACTGCGAAGTCTGCAACTTCTGGAGCAAAATGACACTGCCTTTTTCAATTTTATTTTTCTTATGATGCACTTCATATTCATAAACCGGATTAGAAACAAATATGAATGTAATTAATGTGAAAAATCATGAAGAGTTTTGGGCACTAGACCTTGTCAATAACTAGACAAGCAATCTAAAATGAAAACGTCATATACCATATACCCAAAATAAAATTGCAGTGAATAATTGGCACCCTGCAGATATACCTCACTTGCCTCTGTAATCCCAAAGTAATGACACCTCAATAGTAATTTCTCAAAGATCCTGTGATTGACAGCTATGTAAACTCACCGCTTAGAATCTGTTGCACGGCTTCATTTCCCATCTGCGCTGCTGTGAAGCCTTGCAAAGAGATGATCGACGCATCGGAACCAAAGCTCAACAGAAGTCGACAGGTCTGCAAATGACCTCCCAGTGCAGCTCTGTGCAAAGCTGTTTGACCAAGTGTGTCCAAAGCATTCATCTTCAAAAGAAAGAACAAGGGTGCATTATTACAACACACAGCTAAATCCATAACAATCACGTACAACAGCAGTAGTACTCCCAGACTTAGCCAGTCTCTAGTTTGTCACTGACAAGACTGTAAGAAATGTTTATTCTCTCTGTCATTCTACACCACCAAATTACTTTAGTGAAAAGGTGAAAGTGAGGTAGTATGAAAAACCGCTATAAAGGCTGGTGTAGAGAGATTGGATAGTATGAATGCTGACATTTGTAGGATGTTTCATAGGTGTAATCTTACTAAGCTAGCCTTAAAACAGCAGTCTGTGCTGATTGCTGCCTATTGGGGGGTCTATTGTTCACTTTGAAATATATTTTCTTGTCTTTTCTTTAGGAGATGTTTTTATTTTTAAAACCTGTTGCTCTGTTCAGGAGATATGAGCAGTTTAACCAACTGCTCGGGAGGACAAAATGTCCGTCTCCCCAGAGCCTAGTAGTGTAGTCTCGCTAAATAATTAGAAAACAATGATTTCCAACACACAAAAAAAGTGTGTATATACGGCATTAGTATATTAAAGTTTCATCCATTAGCCATTCATTTTCAAACAAACCCGTCTTTGTATTTGAAATCCAATATTAAACAACGTTTAAATGAATCTCTAAAGTAGACCTGCTTACTATGATGACTAATAAGTACATGATTGGCACTACATAAAAACAGAATATGGTGTCAGTCTTGTGCAAACTGCCTTACAGCATAGGCTTGTAGATAACAATACAAGTGAGTACTGAAACATTACATAAATAAGAGCACCACATTGAAAAGAAAACCATATTCAATGGCAATTCTGTTTTGAAAAGTTTGCCATCAAAATCAAAAGGGCTTTAATGACAACAGTGAATGATGCAGATGGAAAATGTTTATATTGAAAGTAGCCCTGTGTGTTTTTCACGTTCAAAAACACTAGTTATAATGTTTTGCTCATGCTCATGCTTAAAGGATTTATGTTTGCAAACCATGACTTTTTATGCATGTCATTTACTGTATGACAGTGAAAGTTTACAAGACACTCGACATTCATTGAGAATCTGTATTGCTCCTGTTCAATCAGCAGGAGTGCCTTATTTGTTCTTCATGGCATTTCAATGAAGAAAACAGAGCAACAAAAATTGAATCTGAATTAGTTTCAGACTGCCTGTTACTTCCAGCTAAAGCACTAAGATGGCTGCCTCCAAAAAAAATTCGAAGAAATAAGAACATTGCTATCATTTCATTTTAGATACCACGTATATCTTCCACAGTGTACATATCAATATTAGTAATATTCCAACATCTTGAGGCTACTTGTTAGAAAGGGTGAATAAAGTGCCTGGAAATTAACCTTTTAATGGACCGACATGAAGTTTCGTTATTAAATTTGTTCTCATTAGAACTTCTACATCACATAAATTGAACATAATTTGATGCATTATTTTTAAACCTAACAGAAGACACACAAGCTTGTAAATGGTAACTGTCAATCAGCCGTGACAGCTGAAGTGTGGAGCATGTTCGCAGAGCATTCAGACAGCATATTATTATAACACTTTATTTCTGACAGATGTTAAATGCTAGAAGCATGAATAATCTGATTCTAGTCCACTATTTTTTGCCAAAGGAGCCGCAACAGAGCGGAGGAATAATGCTGAAACGTAAAACAAATGTCAAGACGTTTTAGTTTAGCTTTGGATCAAAGATATTGTTCAAGGCACTATGAGGCAATGGATGAGGGTTAAAATGAACACTTATGCCCTAAAGCAGGAGTTCTTAAACGGTTTCCTATCATGAGACACACATGATTTTATTATTAAGAAGGCCGAACACAATCTTTATTAAGTCTTATAAATCAGTCAATAAGAAATACTAGATTTAGTTATCAAAGATTGTGAAGAAATAGCTTGAGGCCAGTCCATCCCACTTGGTGTGAAAATTCTGTTTTAATTTAAATTACGAGGCCACGTGCTCTTTACAGAGTGGCATTTTCTTCACTAATATCCTACCACAATACATGTTATTATTGTCAGGTATGTACAGCTCTGTTAGTATATTATTATGTGACCTACTGTCTGTATGCAGCACAATCTAAAAAAAACAAACAAAACAATACTGCCATGAGTAATAGCTTAAGCTTTTAGCAAATCACAGAAAAAGAAAATGATTGGGTAAATTATGATTTAGAAAGGCAGTTTCCCAGACAACTCATTTGTGTTCTAGCATTCAGATTTATTTAATTTAGCATTGAGCAGCTAGTAAAATGTTTTTGAATCAGTCACCGCACCATGTGCTTTTGCTGAAAGAGAGAAGATCTGTTGAATATAACAAACTTTCCTCAGATACCATAGTATACAAAGGAAAGGTTTAGCTTCCAAGCTACAACTAGAAGCTGGAGTGGCTCCCCCAGTTTTCACACCTCTGAATTCATCATTTATTTTCACTAGAAAGATAATAGTGAATAATAATGCTTACAGTTTAGGGTAAGGGGTTAAGGTTTTTAGAGGGTAGTGTTAGTATTAGGTTTTAAGATTAGGGGGTTTTAGGCTAAGGGCAAGGTTAGGGTCTAACCTTGGTGGCGGAGAAACCTCCGCGACCAACATGTCCTTATTTAAGCTTATGCACACAGTGCGTGCCTTAAATAATTTAAGTCAAATATTTGGAGGCATAGAAATGGGATGCGGCACATGTCGCATAAAGGTAAATGGTATGTATTAAAAACCAAATTGCATCTGTGCACCAAAAAAACACAGTCGCACCAAAGTCAAAATCTTCTACCATTTGTAACCTGGCGTCAACTCTAAAAAGTCTGTTTATATTGTTAGCACAGACTGCGTGCCAATGTATTTGGACGCAGCATAGATGTTTCAGGATATAGGTTAACAAAATGTATCATATTTACAGTATAGCTGTTGGAAAGAATAGCGGTTATAAATACTACATATAGATCTACAAAATCTAGGTATTAATAAAAAGGTACACAATTCTGTTTTCATTCAAATCAATCAGGTATTCAATATGATGTAATGCGTCAAACTTTATTTCAACAACCAAGTTCTTACTTGCACAGTTATGAAGGTTTGTGCTACTTTTAGAGCTAAAATGTTGATAAAAACAGGTCTGTATAAGAGCATATGCCAGGGGTCCCCAACCTTTTCGTGCCCAAAGGCACACTTGAGCGTTCAGTAGAGGGCACCAAACAATGCATGCGCGCGCACACTTACAATACACTTACCTTGGGGGGAGGCCTCGAGTGCCGCGCCGGTCCCTCTCGCAGATGCAGGAGTTGGACCTGACTTAGGGCGCGAACTAGCACGCAGCAACTGTCGGTGGTACTGCTGTAGCAGGCACCCACAAAAAGCTTGGCAGTGCCATGGTGCCCACCGCATTCGGGACCCTTGGCATATGACATCAGTAAAAGCAGTACTGCATAGAATGCATCAATGTGTCAGGGGACCAATATCTTCCCTACGACAGAAAAAGAACTACACCAACTTTTTGGAGCAGAGCTTTAGTGTGTTCATTGCATTTTTATCTGTGCATTGAGCTATGGGGAACAAGGAGGTATTCTTTATGTAAAACAGCACCACAAGAAATTACTACTTCCAAAACATTTTGGACAGTGCATTAAATAACTGAAGTTTGCAAGTGCTGATGCAACTATAATCTACTTTATTGCATTGTCTCCAACAGTTATTACAGTTGCAAGATTCAGAGCTGTCACACTGGCAAGATTGTAAAGATTCCATAATATATTTGTAATGTATAATACTACTGTATTTGTTTTTCAAACGTAATAATGCCTACACTCAGACAGTGTTACTAAAAGTACAGTATAAATGCACAAGGAAATACTGGGTTTGTGCCCATCAAAAAAAAAAATACACCTTGTTGGGAATTTACTGCCTTCAATGTACAGGAGAATAGCTGCACAGATTTTTAGATTCAAACCTTATATCAATCAGAAAGCTGCGGATATAGAAATTACACAAAAAGATATAACAGTAGCAGATCCATGGCCAAGATACACCAATTCAATTACTCAACCTGCTGCCAGGAACAGAGATGAATCAGAATTTGAGTAGCAATGTAATTTTCGTAAAAGCAGAATGCCTTTGAGGTACTGCAGGATTTTCAGATAAATGTACTGACCTAATATTCTAATTGTATCTATCCTGAGCTATCTATAACAGGGGAAAAAAAGAGAGTTGATGGGACCGCTTATTTCAGAAGCAACATATTTTCAAAGCAACAGATGGAGACATTTCCTGGCTTCAAAGGGTCTTTTTCTTACCATGGATTTCAAAAGCTCATAGGGTAAACACTTGCATTAAAAAGCATACAAATACCCTAAGGAAAGTGCTGTCAGTCTGTAATGTCTACATTAAATGTAATACAGAAATAAGCATTTTCAGTTCTTCATACTGGTTCTACCTACTTTGCAAGAACCCAGTAATTGTTTTGATGCTTATGTGATTAAACACTAATTATATTATTCCCAAGGAGAACCAACAAATAAATGTAACAGGTATTCCATTTCCTAAAACATAAATATTTAGACTGACCAGTGCTTTATGTCATAACAGGATGAAGGGCTACGTGAGGCATAATCTCACTGATCAAAAAAACTTAAAGCCGCAGGAATATGCTCTAGAACCTAATTGATTCGAGACGGACATTTTTACCATGCTGCAAAAGCCTCAAACTTAATTTGCAAGCTCTTTTTTTTTTTTTTGTAAGGCAGTCATTGCGTCTTTTACATTTTCAGAACATTGTACCGACATAGATGTTAACAAAGTGGTCAATGCTTTTTATCTATTCTATCAGTTCCCTCAAGCGGTTGATGTTAACATTGCAGAAGTTTACCTTTGCGCCATGTTTATGTAGAACCTCCACAACATCATTATGTGCCCTTTCCGCAGCCACGTGCAATGGTGTCATGAAACTAAGAGAGAGTGAAGGAAAAGTCAGTCAGAAAATAACAAAATAAGCTTTTAACTAAAAATATTTATCTTCGAAAATGTATAAAAGCCCTCTCAAACATGTTTTTGGGGAAAAACAGAGCATTTTAGCTCCATAGCAAACCGCGATCGGCGGTAGTCAAAGGATTTTGACTTTTTTTGGCGATCGGTGCGCAACGTCAGCGGCACGTGAGCGGTTCAGCCAATGAGGGTGAACCGCTCACAGCCACGCCCACCATCGCCCTCCCTTGGTCTCCGGCATCAGAGTGCAGGAATAGCAATAGCTACAGCTGATGTCAGCGGTTGCACAACCGGTCGCAAAGCCAGTACTAGAAGTGCAGCCTAAATCACCCAAATTTAGGCTGCGTCCCCAGTACGTTCGGGCGTGCACTGTGCGAACAAGCACCGCCCCTCAATTAGGCCGAGCCCACTACGTACCTGGCGCGCATTCGGCAGCCGCACTCCAGTACAAGTTTTTGCGAAGACAGGAAAACTGTCTTTACAAATTGCGACGGAGGGCTGGCCACACACCCGCCGGCGGTTCAGCCAATGAGGGCGAACCAGCTGCATGAGATCATGGCCACGCCCCTGCAAAACACCCACCATGTCCCCCTGTCGCAGACTCCTGCATCTCACCTGAGGACCGCAGATCGCGGTTTGCACGTGTCGCCCCCACCAGGTGCGCGTGCTACAGTGCAGACTGGGACCGTGGCCTTAGATTTACTAGGGGCCTCTGAATGGGAAAGTGTTTGTCAACAAAGTTTTCTTTACCCTTAGCCCAGGGGGGTTTGGCCTCTAAAAGCTTGTGTTGAACACTCAGACAAAGGGGAGTGGCCAGAGGAAACCAAACTCCTTCCAAGTCTTTGTTCACATATGTTTCTACTTAGCCTTCCTTATAGAGTGTAAACTACTTGAGAAAGGTTCTCTACTAACACAATTGTAATCTAGTATGTAACTGTTACATATGCCCATAATTATATGCAGGGCTCAACAAATCCACCCGCCTGTGGCGAGTTGAAATTACCAGCTGGCGAGTTTGACAGCAGAGGAGGACGGCGGGCGGGCGGCAGCAGAAGACGACCACGGAAACGGAGCAGGGCAGCAGAGGATGTTGACGGCTGTGGCGAAAGAGCATTGAGGACCACTGGAGCAGAGCAGAGGAGGAAGAGCACGCGGCAGGAGAAGAGAACAGAGAACTTCTGTAAAGACTTCCGGGTCAGACTCGTCCCCGGCCGTCCTCATGTGCCGCTCACATGGTCCTCAGTTCTCTTCTCTTACAGCGCGCCGTCTTCCTACTCTGCTCCCGTGGTCCTTCTCAGTTCTCCTCTACTGCCGCTGCCCTCATCTACTTCCCTGCTCCACTGAAGCCAGGTAGGTGAGAATATGAGAAGGAGAGGGGTGAGAACATGAGGAGAGCGGTAAGAAGGGGTGAGAGAGGAAGAGAAGGAGAGGGGTGAGAGAGGAAGAGGAGAAGGAGAGGGGTGAGAGGAAGAGGAGAAGGAGAGGGGTGAGAGGAAGAGGAGAGGGGTGAGAGGAAGAGGAGAAGGAGAGGGGTGAGAAAGGAAGAGGAGGAAAGTGGTGAGAGAGGAAGAGGAGGAAAGTGGTGAGAGGAAGAGGAGGAGAGTGGTGAGGGAGGAAGAGAAGGAGAGGAGTGAGAGAGGAAGAGGAGGAGAGTGGTGAGAGGCAGCGCACGCCATTAAAAAAAACATTTTTTTTAAGAGGACGTGTCACTTTCTTGTTTGGTGAGTAGCTTTTTGTATAATTTGTCAAGCCCTGATCATATATTGTCTCTAACTGTCTGTGTCTAACTAATGTCTGTAAATTGAATGTAGAACCTCTGCTCATTTAATGTAATCATGTATTCTATTGTAGGAGCAGGGACTCCTTCCTTAATGTTACTTTTATGTCTGAAGCACTTATTCCCATGCCCTGTTATTTATATTATTTGTTATTTATACGATTACAACATGCATCACTACTGTGAAGCGCTATGTACATTTATGGCGCTATATAAATAAAGACATACAATACAATAGTCATAACTTGATGACATACTTGAAAATGAGCGATAACTCGCAATGTATTACTTCCTGATAAAACAGTTTATACATAAAGTAAACTTTGGTCCTAGGAGAGACTTGACCCTTTATGAACACGACTTCTATTTCATTCCAAATTCTAACAGCAGTCCAAGAAACGGGTACAGTAATTATAACCAGACTGCAAAAACAACACATTATTTCAAAAACAGATTAAAAGATAGGATAAAAAAAAAATATATTGTACAAATGAAACGAAATAATTTTCTTATATTTGTTTTTGGTAAGTGTGCAAAATCGCTGTCATTTTAATGGTTTTGCTAGCTATTTATAAAAAAATTATGCGATTTGTGAATATTAAAAAAATGAATAAACTATATAAAATGAAAAGGCTGAATGTGTGTGCGGACAACTTTTTCTGAAGCTTCTGTACTACTGACAATCAAAACACACTAACAAAATAACAATTTATGAACGTACTCATTATACGAAATACAAGCAAAATACATACTCTTTGTTTTTCTCGTTCACATTGGCTCCTTTCCGGAGCAGCAACTCTGTTATCTGTTTCCTTTTCGGGTGTAAGGAGGCCACCGAACAGTGCTGCAAAAATAGCCGATATATAAAGAAAAAAAATAATAAAGAGAAACAACAAGTAAACACATACATAAACCGTCCAATGGCACACACAGATTTTGCAGCGTTTTATGATATCATCTATGTCTTCATTATATATTCCAAAGGTGCCTGACTGCAAAGCGCACAGATGGAATCCTTCAGCCATTTATCAAATGTCTGGCTCAGATACACAACGCGCTGAGCAAAATGCAAGAGGGTGATCAATGGTAAATTATGCTCCTCTGAAAACAATTTCGATTTTATAACTGCAGTGCCAAGGATGAGCAATGCCGATGTCATCTAGGCGAGCAAGAAGCCAGGGAATAAATCGTCTGCTTGGTACACCGGGCTGAAGGCACGCATCGCTTCCAGAAAACAAACTTTCTGCTGGCAGTAAAAAGCATAGATCAAGTTAACGCATTGGCCCAGCAAACCTTGTGTTTTTTCTTTTTTAATACCAAGGAAAAGATCTTTTGATAAAATACAATTAAACAAAAAAAAAAAAACGTGCTGTAACTTGAAATGCACCGACCCTTACGAAATGTGCCATGCTGGTTTCCTATAGTGTTAACTCGCACTGGCTATAACTCACTGTAACAAGCAATATAATAAGCGCCATTTTCCAAAGAACATGCTTTGTTGATATTTGAAGGGGGTAAGAATGCATTTAGGACAGAACTTGTGTTCATCAGGGGACCTAGCGGTATTTGGGTCTGTATTTATTAATACGTAGTGAAGGGAAATTTTTTTGTGGTGCAGTTACAAAGCTATGTAGGTCCCTGCTGCACAATGGCGATAGCAATGCAGAAACAGTACTATCACGCCTCCGCAACAAGAGGAACTTTGCCATCTGTCCTCACCAATGCTGTCTCGTGTGACTGCGGCTGCTTAAAATTGATGATCTCCAAAGCGAGTGTCTTTTTCACTTTCGCCAGGTCTGCCTCTCTGGCAGCTTGCAGCAAAGAATGCCCTTTGAATTCATCTGCAATAGAATAAGAAGTTTTTTATCAAGAACTCCTTTTTCGTTTAAAATGCATAAACAGAAGAAGAATGGTGTTTCCAAGCCAGTGGCAGACATGGGTGAAATAAATAAGTGATGTGAAGAGAAACAATCTTTTCTGGAAGGACTTGCTATCTCAAGAAATTGCTGGCATGAGGAATCTGAAGCCATGTTAAACGTTTGCACTTAACTATATGCTTCTTAAATTATTTTAAAATAAATGTAGTCACACTACTACATTAAAATATGATTACCAAAAAAGTACAAACAGGCTGGGTGTGTACAGTCCCAATTCCTTTAAAAAACGAGGTTCTAATTCTCTAAAGTGTTATATGCAAACAGACAATTTTTTTTTTTGTAGCCCACATACTTGAGCCAATAACCCTAAATGCATCTTAACATGACCATCATGATGGACAAATAAAAGATAGTAAGTGGTATTTCCCAGCACAAAATAGCCCCCCCCAAAAAAAATTCAAGAGGCAGATCTTTCTGATTTGCACTCAGATTGACAGGAAGAAAACAACTCATAATACAAATCAGAAAGATCTTTGAGTCTTTTTAATTATTGTGGCATTACTGTACACCATAATATAGATAGTAAGTGGTATTCCCCACAGCAAACAATGGGGAAACATCACTTGCTATCTCCGATACGTAGAGGAGTACAGTACGTGGAAGTGACTCCTCACTCCTCCGTGCACCAGGTATAGACCTGAATAGACCTGAATCTTTTGCCAAGTCTGTTTTGATAAGCGAGTGCTGTCTGGGCAACCTTTTTTTGGCAGCAATAAAAGAGGTTGCAACATAATCTCGGCTTTCTATAGGAACAATGCAGATGCCAGAACTCTAAACTGCTACATAAAACCATAAACGGCAGCTTCCTTCAAACAGATCATTGCTTCAGTAAATAGCTCTGGACGAAGATGTCGAAAAAGCAGACTTCAACAAATCAGAATGCTGTTTGTCCTAACTCTTAACATCTGTATTAAAGTGGCACTGATTTTTACCAAACTAAAAGACATTACTAAAGAAATACTATTTTTTGTTCTCTCAGTACAAAACCCAGCTACTCATCATGCGGCACACATTAATAATACATACACATATGGGTGACTCGTAGGGCCAGTGTGGATGAGCAAAAGAGAAAAATCTTTCAATATATAAGATCTCATAAGATTGTAAAGCAACCGTCTGACGCACTTTCCTCATGCAAATAAGATATCACCCCCAATGAGGCATCAGGATACATACAAGTCAATCTCTCCTTGAGCTCCGGAGTAGGAGCCATGTCAACAGCGCTCTTTCCATGGCAGTTGACCAATGTTGGATCTGCACCATGGCTCAGCAACAATGAGCAGACTTCTACCCGGTTCTTGGATGCAGCCTCATGCAACGGTGTGAACTGCCAGAGATCCATGGCATTAACGCAAGCCCCATGCTGTAAGAGGAAAGATGTTTACCAGGCAATGTGACAAAAACATTTAAACTTGCTACGCTGTTGGCAAATAAACTATACAATAGCTAGTAAGAGGTGTACATTTAAATGGCCACATGGATTAGGTAATCTCATTATCTACTGTTTTACATGATTTTGCTTGGAAAAACACAACCTCAAATTCTGTTACACTCTGAAGAGGCTAATTCAAACAGACTTGTACATTGAATGTGTAATACACACCTAAAACTTGCAATAAGGGGAATGCACCAAGTCAAATAACATTCATACCTATTTAGTGAAAAAATACAAAGCAATTTTTTTATGATTCCAATTTTATCACATTATGAAAATGTAAATTGTACATAAAATCTATGTGAATGATACAGCATCAGTTTTTAAACTACTGAATAAGTCTAATTTATCATTGAAATCTTTAATACCACAAATGAAGTTTAAAATATTTGTGGCCATGCTATACGAGTAAACAGGTACAGTACAGTATATGAACAACAATCATGTTTAGAAGAAAGCAATTGAAGGAAGAATCAACTCACCTTAAGAAGTAGTTCTGTGACCTCAAAGTGTCCATATGAGCATGCATTGTGCAGGGGCACAAGTCCACTACAAATCAATCATACATGTATCAAGTTAGAGACCAAAAGAACACTTTAAAAGATTAAGTTAAAAATGTCCGTTTACAGATTAATAAGCTAAAATTGGTTATGGTGCCCAAACAGTTAGGATGGCCTTGTTGCAGTTAAACATAATAAAACCTAATGTAGCACACTAAATCAGGGTTTCTGAAACTGTGGTCCATGACTTGGAAGGTAGTGGTGGACCCCAAAGCTGCGGTCTCTTGCAGTCCCTGACTTGTCTATCACTGCCAACACAAACCTGATTTTTATTTCCAGGTCCAGCATTTAGTGTATGTTAACGATTTATGTTGTTCCACTACATGATTATTAGTATCGTGGTCAGTGATAAATAACATTTTGAGAACCCTGACAATTTAAAGAAATGTTGTGATTTTAGACACTCAGGAATCTATGCATCAAGACAAAAGCAGAACAATTCTGGGGTGAAAAAGTGCTCTGTATGCAAAAAACTGGGAAAACAATCCCATGGATTTAAAAAGGACTTTTGTCCCATGATTGCCCTTTTTTTCCCATTATACATAAATCTCAAATTTGTCAAATGTGTCAGTCGCCAAATTTACAGAGACCCAACTTCCCTGACATATAAATCTGGAGAATTTTTTTTTTTTTAAAGCATATTTTTTTTTATAGCTGTTACCAAGAAAAGTGATGCATCTTCAAAAGCAATTATCTGCGTACTGTTTAGAAGTTGTAAATGTTTAGGAGCATTTGGTAGAGTATTTCCAGGAAAGAAATGATAAAAGTATGTGAATATGCCCTCCAAACAAGATTACTATATTTCAAATATAGCATTTCGTGAGCGGTGTGCAGAATTTACTTGTTTATTTTTTTCTTCATCAATACAGTTTCTATCCATGGGTCATTAACCAGTTTCTGAGGGGGGGGAAGGGTTGCACTCCTAAACAGCAAACAAAACAGTACATCTTATTGCAGCACATAATAATAATAAAATGCACTTTCTTTTTAATACAAACTTATTCACTCAACTCTCAAACATTATTACACATGTATGAAAAAACTCTTGAACCTTTTCAGTGTGCTACGAATGTACCTAGTGGGTTATGAGAGCTGGCACTGCAGGATCAGGTATGTTATGTACTGTCTGCACCCCCGTGTAGCTGGCAGCGCTATAAATTGGCCTCTTGAGCTTAAATAACTCAGATCACCTAAAGTGATTTGAGCTATTTACATGAAAAAAAGTTAAAAGATTTATTTTTCCCGAAACTGAGCGTTTCCCCTCCTCCCACCCATTTACATTCAGGGGGTCTCTTTTTGGCCAAAAATGTATGTAAGCCTGTATGAGTGTAATCAAGGAACACTGGGCAGTGATATTTAGTATTCATTTTAATTAAGGATTCAATTTGTTGGTGATATTTGGAATATAAGGAAATTAAGTAGGTTTTTTCCCCTCCATAATTCTATCATTTTATTTACATTACATGATATGCAAGCCATGTGCTGAACCCCAACCCCCCCCCTCCCAAATATATACCGTTACATAACGTTTTTGTAAGTACAAAGTTGATCACAGGAATCATACTTAAACAAACATATCGCACATTTTAGAGAAAGTGCTTGGCCTGGCATGTGCCAACTACCCTTGGCAGTGAGAGGGCTAAAAAAATATATATTAAATGATGCACGGTGTAGAGTAATTATTATCCAAAGTCAATGCTCAAAAATATATTGTTAATTGCGGAGGTTTATTATTGAAATGATTGCAGAAAAGACAAAAAACCCACACATGCTGGGATTATCTAAGCTCCAACAGAGTGTAGTAGTGCCTTGTTCCCCATTAACTAGGATTGATTTATATTGCAGGTAAGGCAAGGTAAACTCCTCAGAGTTTAGTGAATTCTCCTCAAGAAAATCCTTTTTTTTTGTGCCAATTTTGGTCCTTACCCAGTATAC
The DNA here is from genome assembly GCF_040206685.1 of Ascaphus truei. NCBI lineage: Eukaryota > Metazoa > Chordata > Amphibia > Anura > Ascaphidae > Ascaphus > Ascaphus truei. The sequence goes on from NC_134483.1 coordinate 273,277,629, forward strand.
GGTGAAGCCAGCTCTCCATGGCAGTGAAGCCACTGAGTTGAATTCACTTGAATAGAACGCACAGTGCTCCCCCACAATGAGATGCGGCTTCACAATATACTAAATAAGGGCCTCTGGTTTTTTTTGTTTTGTTTTTAATCGACTCCTTCCAAAAGTTGGCATGCACTTGAAGACCCGTTCAAGAGACAATTTAATTAGCTTAGTTGCTACTTTGTCATGAATAAAAACCCATCACTGGATGTACGCTTTCCACACAGCATCTAATGACGTTGCAACTTGCAATTTAAAATTAAATTATTCAACTTTAAACAGCAAATATCAAGATGCTTGGCATGGTAGAGAAAAGGAGCACATTGTTACTTTCTGCTTCTACTATTTTGAAATTATTAGAAAGTTGCGTTACTACTAAAAGTGTAGTTGGTGCACTTTAACTGTATGCATTACTACTCTGGCAATAAGTGCATTTATTTGGGGGGTTTTGCTTGGGGTATTTGCAGCAGGTTCCTTTTCATAGGAAGACTGTTTAAATCCGTATTGGATGATTTCCAATGACAAGTAAAAAACAAAGATCCTGAATATCTTCGAGAATACTTTGCTTCACCTAATTATTCTCTTTAACCATATTAAAACAATAAATGAAAATAAAAGTGATAATGTTTAATGCAATCACTGTTTTTTGTATACATTTTACTTCCCATAGCTTTTTAAAGCCGCTATACTTCTTCAGAATCATTATGAGAAGATTTAAAGTCAGATTACAAATGTATATTTTCATCCCAGCAAAAAATATTTTAATACATATTTATAGAGCACACAGAGCTCTAAGCTCACTACACCGTAAGAGCAATACACAGCTATACTTTCACATTAAAGCTCAGTACCCGCCACATTTAGCAGATGAGGAAAACTGCGTGCTGTTACTGTTGACTGATTTATAAATGACCTTAATGCTTCCGATTTGAAGAGGTCAGCAAAAGCCAGCTACTAAAAACACAACCCTGATAAACTAGACTCCTGCACAGAATGTTTTTGCAGCAGAGCAAGATAAAACACACAGTATTTGTGCGGGCAAAAATAAATAAAAATACAAGTTTTGCCAACCGTGCGAATATTCATTTTATAACATACTACATGGCAGTGCCGATTTGCACAAATGAGTTCAACAGTTTTGAACTAACATACACAAAGTGTGTGCAATATTGAGCTGGATGCTCAGCCTGATAAAAAGACACAGGGAGAGGTTCACTAAGCTTTGATGGTATCGTAGCTCAATCCCGCGTTAACTGCCACTCAAGTCAACGGCAGTAAATGCTGGGTCGAACGCAGACACTCCTTATCAGAGCTTTGTAAATCCCGGCTAATGTGGTCATTGCGTGTCTGGAACTAGGACACTGTACATACAGTTTTAATTAACGTTGAAGGTATCCCCAACATAACTGTATTAAAACAGAACTCAACAATCTGCTAAATAATTATATTTGTAATGGGTAGATGCGCAAACAGATTTAATGAATTAAGGCCGGGGTGGGCAAAACTTTCTGAGGTGAGAGGAGTTGCCACGCTAAGAGGCCCGGCGCTCTTACCCACAACAATTTAATTAAATGCCGGTGGAGCGCACGGGGCCTTTGTATGTCCCTTGTCTACGGTGGCATCTGGCAATACGTCGGCATAACACGGCCTCATGAGGCCTCAGGGTCACGGCAACATGACGTCAAATTACGACAGAAAAACGCCAGAGAAAAGGGGCACAAGCGGGGGGTGGGGGTGGATGAGAGAGGTTTCGAACAGACATGGTTTAAAAGTTTGCGCACCCATGATTTAAAGGTACAACGCCTCGTTCTAAAATGTATATGTTGGATATGCCAATCACAGCGGGTGTAATTAAAATACGATAGTAACGATCAGGGCACTACCGCATGGAAACTCCCTTTGAAGACAGGCAAAGTTACTGTGCTCTGATCAGCACTATCGCAGTAACGTTTACAGTGCCGGGGGGCTGGGGAGACTGCCTCTGGCATTGTGTGATCGCTCCTGGATTGATCACGACACGGCTGGTGTCTGGATGCCGGAAACGGAAGGGGCACCACTTGCTTTTTGATTGGACTGTCCTTTCTGTCGTAGCGGACAGCCTGATCTGGCCCCAGAAAATGAGCAAGTGCCAATGACACACCAGGTAGGTAAAGGTTAATGACTGATCCCCATACAGTGTCTGCAACGGGAACGCTAATTATTTGATTTAAAATGACAAATAATTTTCAGTGGTTGTCAGGGGACAGTGTCCATGATGGAGAGCCTAACTTTAATGATACAAACTTTATTAGCCATATTACTAAATGATGAAATGAATAAACGACAGCATATCATAACATTTTATTTATATTGAGATGGAGGGGATGCTCATAAACTATTAAACTGAAAGTTGCAATGTTTTATTATGACCGTTTATGGATTAACACATGCCTGTATTTTTACAGCACCTGATATTGGCAAGTGGATAGAGTTCACAGACAAATGTAAGGTGCAAGACACGGCCCCTATTCTCTTGCTTACCCTTTGTCCTTTGCATGAACATCGGCACCATGTTGAAGCAGCAGCTGGACGATCCGCACTCGGTTATAACCTGCTGCTAGGTGTAAAGGTGTAGACTGGAATCAAGACAAAATAACAACCGATTAACACTTTCAACCAACGTTGTTTTGCCTTTTGTCAACAAGTCACCTAATGATATAAGATCATTAAGAACCAAATTAAACTAATGGTAGCTAAATGTCGTACAGGATAAAAGTAAATGTTGGTGCACAACCAATATCCGACAAGTAGAAGTATTTTAAATTACTTTTATAAATATTAAACCTTAAGGTTAGGGTGGGATTTACTGCTCCTACACTATTTCTGTTAAAGCTCTTGCCTGTCCCATATATTTCTACTTGGTCATGCTCGCAATGTAAATAAATCTGCTCATCTTATCAATAAGGTAGAGCAAACCAGTTCTATAATCATCCCCCCAATATATGTGAAATTCATGACCATTTCCAATCTAGATTAAAAAAAAGAAGAAAAAGCGCCCGATCCTAGTGTGATGCCAGTGGATAAAATTGTATATTTTTTGACGATAACAATATGAAACTTAAACAGCCGTGAATTTTGAGCGTTGTATGGAGTAAACTCATGCCCCAACCAACATGTTCTCCTGAATGCCGCTCCGCCCAGTCTATCGTGAAATATCCTCCTCCAGAATCTCCTCTATTGGTTTCGCTCCTTAGGTAATCCTCCGGCAACCCGCAGTTTGCAGAGGAGAGTTCCTGATCTTTTGGAGCTCTCAGTGCTCCAGGGCAGACCGCAGCCTCCTCCTCGTAGTTCACTCAAAGCTACTTGCAACACGTGACCCTACGTGCTTCTTCAGACTTGGCTGATTTCATCAGGGGGTGGGGGGCATTAGTTTACTCATACAACGCTCAAAATTCACGGCTGTGTGAGAGTTTTAAATCGTTATTGTCCAAAAATATTAAATTTTATCTACTGGTATCACACTAGGATCAGGCACTTTTTCTTCACTTTTTTCTATTCAGGTCACGTAGAGGGAGGTTTGTTGTACCCAGGAAGAAGGCTGCCAGTATCCAAAGGATCCATTAAGGTTAACCCATTGGGGTTAGTGTTACTGGACGTTTCGTTTTATATGTTTTTTTGGACTTTACTTTTTTACTCTTTTTTATAGTATATATTTTTCTATTAATATTGTCAATACATATTAATACATATTGTCTATTTTTGGGTTTATCAGCATATTATCGTTTGATATATGAATCATTAATAGACACACGCACTTTTTTTGTTAAATAAGAGATATGTAATCAATTCCAGAAAACTGTAAAAAAAATATTTTTTTAAATAATCGGAACAAGGGGGTCCGAGCTACCAAGATAATTACCGCGGTAGTTGCTGGTATTCCACTGTCAGCCAATAATAAACCTCAACCAATGACGTTGCAATTTTCTATTGGCCCGTGGACCCCACAATATTTAACGGTAATATGGTTTATCCATAAGGGAGCCCAATACCTGCAACTACCACTGTAGTTATTTTGGGAAATTGGGGGTCCTCAACAATGAAAATAGCATGGTTCAGCACCACCTGGTTCTTATCAAGCAAACAAACAAAAACCCTATTAAACTCTAGAAAAGATTGCTGATTTAACCCATTAAACTGTAATTATTCAATTTGGTGCTTAATCTCTGCTTTATTAGTCAGAAATATTTGCGGTCTCTCTGTACAATTTACTTAAATTAAAAAAGTGACTTGTTGACAAAAACTAAATAAATAATGAAATAAACAAAAAACATGGCACATTATTAAGAATGTCAATATAGCCTGGGCAGAATTTGTCATGATCGCAGTTCTTTTGTACTAAATTAGAACCCCCCCAGTAAATACCAGACTCCTTTAAGTTACAATTGTAAGCAAGTTAAGTGACCTGTAAAAGGTCGCCCTATGAATCAAGGGCTCACTTTAATTACCAATTACACTGGGTGTTTGCAAGGGTTAGCAAGAGATCCATGTCCATTTCTACAACTCACTGCCAACACCACCTTTGGGATACGTTTCATCCATAGTTTCACCTTCAATGTTTTAAGTAAAACAAGCACAGTGAAGGTTATACCTTATCATTAAATTAATGCACAGGAAAACCTTTGAAGGGGTTCTTTTCATTAATATCTGTTGGCATGCATCAGCCTTCAGGAACAGTTCCAGTACAGACATTGCATTTAATTAAACCGGGTTCAACAACATCTCGTCACAACACAGACTTTCCGGGATGTGATGCAAATGTTCTCTAGTATTTTAACTATCTACCATAGAAAATGATTGCGTACTAATCTTTAAACTGCACATTCTGTCTTTACAGCGATGGGCAAACAGTAAGCGAAATATAATAATGCTACTTTTTAAAATTGAGATATTTAGATTTCTACACTATAAATCTGGTAATGGAATTGTATGCGTCCCTCACCTTAGCCCAACTGCTACTCTAATTATAAATCAACGTTAACTTTGTGTACTATAGCTCTCAATAGGGACTCCGTAAGGATCCGTGGCTGAACTGAAGTTATGCAAGAATTTACATAAAATGCATAACTTTAACAGCAAGAGTACCAAGCTGAGCAAGCAGTTTTTCTTTTGATTGTCCCATTCCCTCCTATGGATACAGTGCAAGCAAAGCTACTTGCATATCTTATTCAATCTGGTAATCTGTATTTTTGGAAGATCTCTAAACAGCAATACCATTAAAAATAAATAAATGTATATCTTTCTTATTTGAAAGAAGGGAACCACCGGAGATTAACCGCTGCACTTCAAGCTACAGGGACAACCTGGGTACGGAGATATTTAATTTTTAAATTCCATTACAATAATGTTTGTCCAGGGAAACTTGCCCACTAGGGTCAGTCAATGGAAAGGCAACATCATTAGATGACATTGCAGCTTTCATCTGGATAACCCCATAGCAATCTTTGGGGGGGTTTTGTGCAAGTATTGGCAAACTTAAGACATGTCGTATCTTGGTAACCAGGGAATCCCTGGAGTTGCAAGTGCTGCATTAAAGAAAAAACGATTTATTTTGGATGGTGTGTAGAGGGTTGCAGCTTTAATATGCAACTATTTATCTAGTACAGTGTTTGAAATGTGTTAACTGGTCAAGGCTGAATGTACCTCAAATATTAAGTATGGTATTTACCTGTTTAATATTATCTATCAGCTCAATAACAAAAAAGGTGCTATGTCCCGAAAAATCTGTGAAGTGTGTGGAGAGTAAATTCTTGGGATCTAGACCTGTGGCCAGGCATATTGGCATGTAAAGTAAAGATTATTTTTCCTATATTTTGTATAAAAAATTGTAATAATTAAATGTTGGTTTAATATTTCAACATAAATGACCACCTGTTGCTGCCACAGATCTGTTTTAAATGGATTGTTGTTTCAATGCATCAGATTGGGAGAATAGAATAAACGGGCTTTCCGTGTTACACTATCGGAACATTTCTTAAAGCAGCAATACAGATTTCACTTTTTATTTTTTTACTACAGGATTGAAGCAGGGGTCTCTGGAACTGAATAGTGTTAATTTCAGCTCCGGAGACCCCCTACTTCCAGAGATACTTCCCTCCGTAGCAGTATCTTTGCAGTCAGAGAAACAGTGTGCCAACACAGCAGTGCGCAAACAGGAGGGCAGAAGAATTTGTAGGGGCGGCACGGGCAGTTACAAAGGCCCCACACTCTTCCCCGGCATTTAATTTAAATGCCGGGGGGGAGACTGGAGGCCTCTGTAACTCACTTACCTGCTTTCTGCGTGTCTTCGGTGACGCGTCACCACGGCAACACATGACCTGCGACATAATTTGACGCCGAGTCATTGGGGGGAGGGGGGCGCAGCTCAAGAAGTTTGCGCACCGCTGTGCTAACATACAGTAATGGCGGTGTTCAAATGTCCCACATCACACGGGCCAATAGGAAGCAGCGATGTCATCTTGTGCGACTTCCTATTGACCCGTGTGACCGGGACATTTACACTAAAAATGAGATTAAGAGTTCAGCTCCTGAGACCCCCTGCTCCAATCTTGTAATAATTTTTTTTCTAAATAAATAAAAAGTAAAACCTGTATTGGTGCTTTTAACAGTACTTATCTTTCAAATGAAATCCTGTACAATATACCATATAAATTTCTGTAACAAAGTCCTCCAGCTGCAAAACTGTAGCAATACTGGCACAAAAAAGGGAGCTTGTTTAACAAAATCCCATTACTTTTCTTTGGTAATCTTGTTGGGGGGGGGGGGGGGGGGTATTTATTTTGGCAGCTGGGAGATGAAAAACAAAAAAACCTTTTGTATTTGTTTCAAATTGGGATATGATGAATATTTTTGCAAAATGAACATGGTACAACCACAATAAAAAAAAAATTGACCACATAATTGAAAAAGACAGAACCTTCAACAGCTCGAATCCAATGCAGTAGTTTGTAACTAGTGTTCCGCGTTTTCAGTATTTACCGATTTGCACCGATAAATTACCAGGTTTTTTTTTATTTATTATTATTACTTTTTACTGATTTACATTTGTTTATCAATCCAGTCAATATTTTTTTTCTGGGTACTTATTTCTGTTAAACGCTAACGCCTTACACGGATGTTGTGTGTCCTGCAGCTCTGAGATTGAAGCAGTTCCTGTAAAACACAACAGACAAACGGTGGAAGACTGCAAATCAAGCAAAGTAATATGATTGGTTTACGTCACAATCTGGTTGTTGCAGTACAAATAAGCATAGAATCAATTACTTCATTTAAAAACAGTGAACAATGTTGGGTTTAGACAAATATCATCATGAACTGTAGTAATATATGGTATTTATTTCTTACAGATTCATTTTTTAACCCAATTGCATCTCGAGATTTAATGTTTGGAAGATTAACACTGAAAAATACCTGGAATTTTTTTTGGGGGGAAATAAAAGCTGAAAATGCGGAACACTGTTTGTAATATACAGACAGACACCGATCACAGTCTCACTGACCAAGCCTATAATTATGAATCTTCCTTGCTACATCCAGCATGAACTATATTTTTGAATGTCTACTTGAAGCCTTTGACTCAAAACTGGTGATTGGTGTGGCCTTTAGCTCCACAATAGCCTACAGAATACCAAAAAAGCAGTTGCAGTGCAGTTACTCTGTTTGCGTCCAATTCTCTAACAGAAAGACAGACCAGGGGTGGTCAACCTCAACCCACAAATTAAAAACATTACAGGGAAACCTTATGCATGTTAACAAAACTTTTGAAAATGAATAACATCTGAATAACTTCTTTAACAATTAAAAAAAAATCAAATCAATCTAAACAAATCAAATTAAAATTGAAGTTATTCCCCATATTTGTTTTGTGAGCAGACTTTCTCGGCAGTGAACTTTGTCAATACAGATCTGTACTTATTTTTAATAGAAGCTCATGTGGGTAGTCTGCTTCTGTTAGTCTCTAAAAACAATTATAGTATTGAGAAACTGACATGCATTTGAATTTTAGTATTTCATGTTTTTTCTTCTCATCATTTTATTGTAAAATGTTAATGTTTTTATTATATTTGCTTACTTTTTACATTATTTGGTTTAAATTTTAACTATCAATTTAAACTGGATGCAGGGGGCAGTAGATCAGAGGCGGGTCAAAAAAGAATTGTGCCCATTTATTGGCTCGTCTGGAGACAAAAAAAGAACAAATAAAAGTTGGCTACCCGTGACAGACAAACTTCATTATAAGGAACCTTCATAAAAGTCAACTGATTTAGTAAAACACATACAATATATCTGTTCCAAGAAAGAATATGAAACAATGTTAAATATAACTGAATGCTTTAAACTGGCTAAAGTCTTTTTCTTTGCTTAGGAAATAAAAAAAAACATTGGGACTCTCCAGTGCTTCCTGTCCCAAGTGCCCACTAGCCTAGTGGTTGCGGACTTGCATGAGATTTAAGAAATCTCGATAGCATGGACCGCATCATCCGAAAAATCAGCATCTTACTAGATGCAAACGTACCGCTCCCCCCCACTTATCACTTCTAAAAATGTTAAATATATTAAAAACAGATTTTTCAATTATCAAGAATTATAAAAAAAAAAATCTGTTTTAATTCATTTTTAACTGTCATAAAGGGTGAAAGTGATGGAAGCAGTGTACTGTAGGTAAGAAAGGGTGAAATGCAGACATGGAGAGGGGAGGGTTAAGGGTATGGGGAGGTTTAAGGGTCCGGGGGAGGGGAAGGAGAAAGTGGTTAAGGGTTCAATGGGGGAGAGAAAAGGGTTAAGAGTCCCATGGTGAGGAAGGGGTTAAGGGTTCCAGGGGGCTAGAGAGGAAGAAGTTAATGGCCCCAGGGGGAGGGTGGGGAAGGGGTTAAGTGTCCATGGATGGAGGGGTTAAATAAATGAAAGAGATGTGCCTACCTTTTACCGCTGCCTCTGCTCTCACATGCTCTTTATCCCTATGCTGCTATAAGCTCCTCCCCCTCCCTCAGAGTCAGTAGCAGGGAGGGAAATATCGCGATGCCAGGTCATCTCCCATATCGGAACACTGGTAGATTCGGTTATCGCGATATTTTGATATATCTCGCACAACCCTATGTGGGGAAGGATCTTACTACTTGACAAAGGGAACTAAGTAGCAGTAAGTATTTTTAAATAGTTTTTAATTTTCGTATAGCAAAGAAAAAAAACACCACTTGTGAGCAAAGTCACGTCTCAAGACAGGTATGCAACTCTGCTTTTCCCCTTTATCTCTTAGCATACAATGCTTCCACTTCAGCCAGGGATTCTGGTAAAGAGAATACTGCGTTTACAACCACACCCTCATTTAGAGGCCCCTAAATAATGTTATGTGTAATTCCCACAAAAATAATGTTATGTGTAATTCCCACAAAAATAATGCTGCCACACATTTGCTATTAGCATGGTTTGATTTGTTCAAGGAAGCCAATTAGACAGGTACATTCTCTCACATGGTTTTCTGGCTACCTACGTGGGATTGGAGCAGTCGGGGCTAACAAATATTTTGGGAATCGCGACACTGCAGATTTTGGAAAGTTTAAATGTCATTCTCTCTAGCAACTTGGAGAAGTGGAAGAGCAGAATACAAAACAGCGTCTCGTAATTTATGCAAGCAGCCACAAATTTGATGCATGCATCCAAACCACTATTTGAAGATACCTCAGTAAATGTGACATTTATTAAAAACCGTGCATTTGTTTAGTGCCCCCCACACGGCTATTTACTTAAAATGTTGAGCACGCAGGATTGCTGCTTTATACCTCATTTTCTGTTTATTCATTTATATTGGTTTTGTATTCTTCAATATTGAGCCTAAACATGTTACCGTGCAGAAGGAATTTAAAGTGCTCATTACAGACTTGAAGACAATTTTTTCCAGGATGCTTTGCTTAGTTTTCCAATTAAACAGATGGCGGCAGTTGTTACTTTTTTCTTTTTCTACATTTTTTCTTTTTTTTTTTTTTTAAAGAAATCCAGCTACTAAAAGCTGACAAGCTGTGGACTAGACTTAATATACTGTACGTGGGCACACACACACTCATACTTAAAAGTGGGTAAAGAAACTTAATTAGAAACTGTACATATGTCAGCGAATACCACAGATTCCCACACACTTTTTTTCACTACTCTAAAGCACTTCTAGCCATTTTATTATATTACGGAATTGTATAAATCAGAAAAAAAATATGTAATCTTGTTCTGAGGCACACTACTCATAACATGGTTGCATCTGCTGTTATGCACAAGGTAGGACTATACAGCAGCAAAAACAAAAAGTACAAAGTTATCTATCCTTCACTACAAATAGTCTCCTACAGATGTACTGTAGTGACTGATATTATACTTGCTTGCACGTTAGGAGATCATTAATCATTAATTTCCCTTTGATTTCTGGTGCACATTTTGACTTTCTGAATGGAGCTGCTCTGAAATATTGCGTTATAGATTCTCTGTCCTGATGCGTTAATGGGTAAAATAATGGCGTCTACATTTGTATCAGTGCTGAATAGGGCCACAATAACTCGCGTGTTGCTGGCCCCTCTAAATATAGAATGTATATTCCTAATCTTAAATCCACGCCATGAGATTCCACTTAATTCTGTCTCCAAATTCACTAGAAATTGATTGGAATTAGAAGACAAGGACGGATGTTACCTCATGACAACACTAGTCTAATGCAGGTCTTGGGTAATTATGGACATTGGCTTAGACGTCGTGTATCATATGCAGAGATTCAATGTAGGGTATTTTTGCCATTGCTAAACTAATCATGTGTAGTTGCAATGACTTCCATGTTATCTATAATCAAAAGGATAGTCTATCCATATCGCCTTAAATAATTAATTTCAGAAAGCGCACATACAGAAAACCATGTTCATTTTTCATTGAAGGTAAAAGAAAGTTCAAAAATTAAAATGAACATGAAAGTCCTTGAGCAGACATGCACTGAATCAAACCTCTGATAGATGTCCTATAGCACAATTAGAGGTAGCATAATGTGTTTTCTACATTATTTGAGGGGTTATACCTTTAAGGCGCAGGAATTCCTTGGGATCTTGGTATGAATGTTTGAGGCGTATGGCAGTATAGGGGTTGGCTGTGTCAAGTTTGCATTGTGCTATGCAATGCACATTTGCAGCAAAAACTACTAATACTATACCTTGTATTTAAAATACTATGGGGCCTATGCAGAGAGCAGCGCTATTTCGAAATTCGCCATTTTTTGGAGAAAATCGCGCAGAAAGCAGCAGAAAATGGCGAGTTCCGAAAAACGCGCCAATTTTTCTTTTCTATTTGTAAAACTCGCCTCGCGGCTGGCGAGAACCTCAATCTCGCCAGTTTAAAAAATATCCGTATGCAGAGAGGCGCGAACGGCATCTAGCGGCTGTTCGCGCCAATAAAATGGCGCGATTGTCTCCGTTTTGCCTCGCCAAAAAAAACTGCCGCTCGCGGCCATTGCAAAGGGAAAAAAAAAGGCGCGAATTTGTTTTAACACATTTCTGAAGCGCGCATCTCGCCAATTTAAACTCGCCACACGCATCCATGTTAAACATAGCAGAATTCGCACTTTTCTGCATATGGAGATTAAAACGCTCCAAAAAAGCTACTTTTTAATAAATTCGCCAATTTTAAAATTCGCTGCTCTATGCATAGGCCCCTATACCTTGTATTTAAGTATGCCCTTCTACAGTGTGTGTATGTATGTATCTACAGACCCCATTACATAGCTACGACTATAGGGGACCCAACGGGTTTTAAACATGGGTAATTGTGGAGAAAAGGAGTTGAAGACCAGGCTACGAAACAAGATGACAGATAGACTTTTCTGGGATCCAAACTTGGAAAGCTTAGGCCAGTGTTTTTCAACAGTGGGTCCTATGAACCCTTGGTTTCCCACGGGCATCCCTGAAGGGTGGACATACAAAAAATAGTCACTCATAGCTCAAAGAATAGCGAAAGAGAAACTAAAACTTCCATTAGTTCCATAGTATGATAATATATATATGCAGAGATATGCAGAGATATGCAGCGGAGTGAGCCCAAAGGCTCTACGAGCACAACTGGAGGGGGATATGCACAACAGAAGAGAAATTAATTACCTCTGGAGCCCCTTTCCAAATTGAAGTTCCTTATCTGTCTCTCTGAAGTCACAGTGCAGCGTTTAGCAGCTCCAAATGAAGCACCGTCTCCTTGTAACCAGGTAGTATGAGTCCCGTGTACCGAAGCCTGCTCTCCAATCAGAAGTCAGGATGCAAAGAAAAAACGAGGGATTGGTTGAACAGCGAACCCAAGATGAAACTCAACAACTCACCGGGTAAGAACAAAAATAAAAATAAGTTTATTAAACTACATGATAAAAAACATAATGGGGACAAAACAGGGGGATTCTCCTCCCACACTAACAGCTTTCTTAAGAAGTAAAGCTCTGCTGGCGTGAAATGCGTGGGAGAATCCGTTTTGTCCCCATTATGTTTTTTGTTTTTTTTATATCATGTAGTTTAATAAACTTTTACATTTTTGTACTTACCCGGTGAGTTATTGAGTGCTTCTTCTTGGGTTTGCTGTTCAACCAATCCCTCACTACTTCTTTGCATTCCTGAAGGGTTCCCTGCAATTTTCAGGTTATTTGAAAATTGGACCAAATACAGACGCATTTACAATACACCTGATCTCAGACCCAATTAGAGAGAGTTGGGAATACTTTACAAATTAGAGAGGGTTGGGAATACTTTACAATGTATCTGATCTCAGACGCTATTGGAGAGGGCTGGGGTTCCTCACAATACACCTGATCTCAGACACCCTTTTATAGAGTTGGGGATCCTTAAAATGCATCTGATCTCAGACTCACTATTAGGCCGTGCCTATAGTGCCGTCGTTGGCGACGGCGACACGGCGGGTGACGTCACTCGTCGCCACCGGCGAAATTTATTTTTCGCCGTGCGGGCCGGGTCGCAGGATTCCGGCAATTTGATTTGTTCAAGGGCCGTCACGTGATGCGACGGCCCTTGAAAAATCAAATTTTGCTGGCTTCAGGTTTTCGCTCCGTCGCTTGTCGTGTGCACTATAAGCGCACGCGGCGGCGGCGGCAATGTATTTGTTTTCGGGCGACGTCGCGTCGCCAGCACTATAAGCGCAGCCTTAGAGAGGGTTGAAGTTACTCCGAATTTTATAATACAATTATATGGTTCCTTAACCAAAACAGGGCTGAAAACCACTATCTTGGGCTAATATAAATAGCCATAAACAATTCAACATAGCCAAGATTAGGAATCTGCTACTAATGTCTCTTTTCTAAGGATATGCGATTCTCTAACATTTATTTTTAAAGTTCACTTTTTTTGAGAAAGAAAAACAATCTGGGACTTGTGAGGTATCCTTTATCAAAATAGGCAAATAAAAGAAACCAGTAGACAAAATAGCACCTTTAGACTAAGATAGTTGCATTTTACTCCTTTGCACGCTCTCCCAAGGAAAAAGCCATTTCATATCTCACAGTGGCTGCTTTAAATTACAGTGAAATAAGTCTGAAAATCCAGCCGTTCCAAATCTGTATGCTTGAGTTAGTCCGCAACTAGCAATCCAATTATTTCCATCCAATATCTCAGTTTTCGATCAATGATAGGCCACAGCTCCAATTTTCAAACACACAAAGGACAATAGGGAATCAGGCTCTTTCCCATGCTACAGACTTGTCTTGCTAGGTGCAGCGTGATTAAAATAAATGACCATGCAACACATAAGAGACATACATGAGAGAAAATAATAGTTACCTGAACAGTTTAAGGTGATATCATACAATATTTGGCCAATCTTTGAAATAAGGCCTGCTACCCTTAAACTTTGAAAGAATTGATCATCCATTGGAAAGGGCAATGGTGAATGGATTCTACATTGATATTTTTAATTTTAACATTTGTACCATAGTTTAAACCAAATTGGCAACATTACTATTGTATATATCACGTTGTGCAACACAGCCTGCAGGGACATCCCCTGCCTCCCCCCGGTCGGATGCTTTCTGCCTTCTAACCCTCAGCCTGTCACACAAGCATGTGGGAAGTGGAGCTACAATTGGGGAGGCTTACAAGCAGAGTGAGAGAGGTGAGGTGGAGGAGAGAGTGGAGGCGGAAGGGCGAGACAGACAGAAGGGGGAGAGGGAGACAGACAGAAGGGGGAGAGGGAGACAGACAGAAGGGGGAGAGACAGAGACAGACAGAAGGGGGAGAGACAGAGACAGAAGGGGGAGAGACAGAGACAGAAGGGGGAGAGACAGAGACAGAAGGGGGAGAGACAGAATGGGGGGGGGGGGAGATACACAGAAGGGGGGAAACAGAAGGGGGAAGGGAGACAGAAGGGACACAGAGGAGAGAGAGAGGGTAAGAGAGGGTATGAACAATGAGATCAGCGGTCTGAGGGAGGGAGAGATGTTATAGGAAGCGGTTATATGTCAAAACAGTATATGCAGCCCTTTTAGGGCCTGACGTGCCACACTTGTGGCCCTTTATGTGCATCTTGGTGCCCACCACTTTTATATATGCTACATCATCTAAAATCTAATTAAGCTTCAGTGTTTAATACGATAGTGTTATTTATAAATATAATTTATTTGCACAAATCCCTGGCCCATAGATCTACATTTTTTTTGCCTGCTCCACAAGATATACTTGCTAAAATAAGTAATGGTAAGGAGGTCCTTCAACCTACATGACCGATTGGTTCAGAGTCATTTTTGTAGATCTATCAATAAATCTAGTAGGACTAGTGAATCTTCCCCAATGTGGTAATTCAAGGCAAAAAGACAAGATTATTTTGGGATAATACAGCCTGTCAACAATATATTAAAGAGTTTATCAATTGTTTCTCCACTGTAGTCATTTATGGATTGGTTTGCCATTGCGGTTTAATATATGTTGGAATAAGGGCATTATGTAGGGGTGTTTTAGAACACGTATGCAACATTAACACTGCTGTTAAGGACAGTAGGAATGGGAAAAGTTAACTAGCATGGCTACACACTTTCTATCTGCACATAGTGCATCACCATCAGGTTTAAGAGTATGGGGCAACCAGAAAATATCAATGGGAAGTAGAGGTGGTAATATGGAACAGCTCCTACTAAAGAAGGAATCTAGGTGGATTTAAACCTTAAATTGTGTTGTTCCCAAGGGACTCATTAAGGAACTCCTGTATGTAGAGGGAGAGGGGGGTTGGCCCGGTATTAAGGGGGTGCACCCCATATGGCCACCCCCTGACCTCACCAGGAAGGTACGGGGTTAACTGGACTGCGGTCCAGGAATGTGGTTTACACCTTGTCATGTCACGAAAATGTATGTTGCCCTGTTCCCATGTTTCATTATAATCCTGTATTTTAAAAATGTTTTAAAGTGCATTTCTGTATCTCCGGTTCTGGAGGTCGAAGAGAGTTGAAATTTGGCCAATATGTAGAGTCACTGTAGGCATTAAAAACTGGCAAATTTTGACTCACTGGGCCCACCAGAACGGAACTTATTAATATGTGAAGATATTAAAGTGTATGGTATTTTGGATCTGCTCTGAAAATGCAGACTCCATCTGCTATGCTAATAGGTCAGGAAGGGCAGCCGGATGATTTAGCATAAGCCCTGTGATCAAAAGTTAACTGCCCTGATTGTTTACACTAGGAACCAAGTACTGATCAAAAGACTGCCACTCTAAATGTTTACCTGAGGGTGGAGAAGCATCAAACTGGAGTGGTTTGTAAGTGTTATATCTACACCTACAAACAATGAAGATCCTGCCAGATACTTCATTTGGTAGACTGGTCATCGCCCGATTTAATTATGGGGCTACAGAAATAAGACCCTCAGAGTCCCAGTACGCGCATGGGCTAACTAGCTGGGGGGCATGGGTTAAACTGTGTCTCCACGTTAGGGATTGGATACAGAAAATTGTTCACCAATAGTCTGTATTCAATGTTAAGAATAGGGTTACAAAGGTATATAAACTGTGTCAACCCTACAGTTGTTGTTCTTCTGATTTCATCTTGAATGTCACCGGATTGCTGGAGAATTGCTAGCTGATACTTCTCCATTCCCCAACCCTAAGTAAGTGTTACCTTCTTGCCTGTTAATTGTACTATATTGCTGTGTTCACCTTCTTAAGGAATAAATATATTTTATTATATCTAAGGCTCGTTCAGTTCAACCCAGATATTTGGTGTTTATTATATCTTGTCATAAGTTACCGTGACACTGCATTCTACATTTATATGAGTATTATCATGTGGGTGTAAAATTGAGACCCCGTTTAGATATATTGTATGATCAATACAACATCATTGGTTAACTATTAATTACAATTAATGATTATATATAATCTAAGCTAGGGATCTGAAAGGATATCCACATATTTGGGATATAATGATGGAGTGCACAAATTAAGCCACACCCCTCATGAAGCAAAGTGAGAAACGTACGTCGGGTCGCAGTTGAGAGCAGCATGGAGTCTTTGGCTTCTCTATCTTCTGACTCAATCTTTCGAAGTATTGACACACACACAGGTCTTTTGGAACTTCTACTGCTCATGAACAACTATTTGCGGACTATGCGGTGATATTCAAGGAATGTCTTTCCGTTATCCTCACTTTGTCCCTGTAATAAGCTATATTGTGTGATGTGATATGTTGTCCTCTCTTCATACTTTTAGCATTTAGTCTGCATATTGTGTCATTTTTTTTGTACCTGGGTACTGTTACAAACTCATTCTGTGGATCCTTTTCCCTAATGAAGGTTTTCTCTTTACTGCATTAATTTCTAATAATTAATAGATGCAATTATTTAATAAACAATTATTAGTGTAATAGAACAATATATACTACTAAATAGATTTGTTATCATGTGTGTGCACTAGATTTAGGTTTTTAATTCTTTTAGATTTATGGGCCGTTGTCTATTGTGGCATAATACCTTTTTTTTAAATCTGGTTGATATAAGTGTGCCCCGTTTCTTGTAAGATTTCTGTATCTCTCCTTTGTACAGCTCTCTGTACTAGTGTCTACTGCCAGACTACAATGATGTATTATTGGAACACGTAAACTATTCCCAATCGCCTTTTGCGTATCAACGCTCCTTGCATTATTAATGGCGTACAGTTTGATTTTAGTTTACCAACAATGATTACATTAAAAAATATATTGTTACCTTTGCAGCGCTTGGTGTGTAGTCATGGGGAAGACCTCGGTTTGACTCAAGAAATCTAATTCTAAGTCACTTTGCTTTTAGCATTTTTATATGTTTGCGTTCACACATTAAGCAAACTTTGACATACAGGCTGCTATTCATTGTGCTTCAGTCTATATGTGCAATGCTAGCAGCTCCAGGACTGAAGGGATTATTGAGAAGCAAAAATTAATTGCCATGTGTAAAAGTTCCTCAAGATGGCACAATTTTATAATTGCACAGAAGTAATGCTTTATGGCAACATACGACTCAAATTTGTGTCTACTGAAGCTACAGTAACTTGCATGGGTATTACTAGAACTGTTCTATGAGAAGGCATGTGTGACTTTGGATCCTAATTTAGTGCCACAAGGCATTTTAAAGCATTTTATCAAACTTAACTTTGAGCAAAATGTACTGTAAAAACAAAAACTATGACTCACTCAGACGGGGCTGTAACTTTAATATACAGGGTGCATTAAAATACAACTGAACAGTGCAGCAGACCCTTTTCTAATTCCAGTACCTGATTATGAAATCAGCACGCATGTCAATAGCTCCCTGACATTATCTGTCAAGTCTGCAATCTACAGGAACAATTTCTTTAGCCAATAACAGATCTTTTCTGTGACTTTAAACATTCAGGGAAATGGCATTTTTCTAGATAAGAGAACATATTTGGCATGCATTCAGGGGGATCATGACAGTGCTGTTGGAGCCTTAGTTGAGAAAAGAGATTTATTTAAATCTGCAATAGTGGAGGCTGCTCAAGGAGCTAGTTTAAAAAAATAATACTGTATTTCCTCGAATATAAGACGCCGTCGATTCTAAGATGCACCCTTGGTTTAATAAAAAACATTTGGGGAAAAAACCCCACTATATTAAATGTGCAGAATTCCCCCCCCCCCCTTTTTTTTCAACTAGCAGACAATAGCATACACTTATCTACACTACTCTATGCTGCGCTGCGGCTACGCTGCCGCTGAGTGCATTTGGCAAGATCACTTCAGTGATTCCCAATAAGTACGGCAACACTCACGCGTACGTGCACGTACGCTCTCCAAAGCTCAGCGCTTGGAGACACATGGAAATTTGATTTCCAAGCGCTCAGCAGGGTCACATAACCCTTCAATAACCAATGGGGAGAGAGAGGCAGGCAGAATGGGGAGAGAGGGACAGACCCAGAATGGGGGGACAGAGGCAGACAGAATGGGGATGGAGGCAGACAGAATGGGGAGAGAGAGGCATTATGGGATGAGCGGATAGAGAATGGATGGATGGGGGGAAGGGAGAGAATGGAGGGAAGGGGGGGGGAAGGAGAGAATGGGGGGAAGGGAGAGAATGGAGGGAAGGGGGGGAGGGAGAGAATGTAGGGACACACACACACACACACACACCTCCTGCAGTTCACGCAGAGATTCGACAGGGGGAGTGGAGGGGGCTGCTGGATCCCTGGCAGGCATCTCCAGTTGATCTCTCTGTACTTCATGGAGGGGGACAGTGGCATGATCGGAGCCATGCCGTTCCGTTACTGCACACTGTGAAGCTCCCCAGCTGGCATCTTCAGCAGGGCCCCCAAGCAGATTTTTATATTTATATATATATATATATATATATATATATATATATATATATATATATATATATATATATATATATATATATATATAAAAACAACATTACCATTCTCTCGTCCGGTAAAGAAAGACTGCACTCGGTTCAGTAATCATGAAAAACTGTATTGGGCATCTGAATAAAAAAGATAAGTCATCCAATCCGACGTTTCGGTCCTGGAATAGGACCTTTCTCAAGGGGGTGCCATATATATATATATATATATATATATTTTTTTTTTTCCCCCCGATTATAAGACGCATCCCTATTTCAGACAGGTGAAAATGGGGGAAAAGGTGCATCTTAGAATTGAGGAAATACGGTAATATCTGCGTTAAAAAAAAAAAAGCCACGTGGCAGCTGAAGTGGTAATTCCCTGCGAAATGTCAAGAATACAGTGTATATGTCATAAATCCTAAAGATGTGTGTTTGGGGAAGGTCCCCATGCACTTTAACATGTGTAAATTGAAATGACAAACTATTGGAAAAGTAGAGAAGCCTTTCAAAAGTAATGTAAACATTGGTAGTGAAATCCCTAACACAGGGGTGCGCAAACAAGGGGGACAGGAGATTTTTTTTGGGGGGGGGGAGGGGGGTGGAGGGTGAGAGGGGAGTGCTTAAAAAGATCCGCGCTCTTGCCCAAAGCATTTAAAATAAATGCCTGGGGACCGCGCAAGGCCTCCGTAACACACTCTTACCTAGACGTCACATAACCGATGGTGTTGTTTTACATCGTGTTCAGTCGTTTGATGCTCTAGAGAAGGTAAGGGTGGGGAGGGGTGGGGTGCGAGCACTGGGGGAAAGCAGGCAGGGGGGTGCAGGGAAAAAGGTTTGAAAGTTGACGTACCTTAAGCATCGAGTACATAAAGCATTAAATTTTTTTTTTTTTTTTTAAACCTTGGAGATGTTTTTAATTCAGGAGGCACGCAGAGACCGCGTTATAAGCAGATACACATTGTAGCGGATCATGCTATAACAGGGTTGAGCTGTATATATGTCTGTGTGTGTGTGTGTGTGTGTGTGTATGCATGTGTGTTTACACAACACACAAAATTAAGTTTGGACAGCAAATTGAATTTACATTTTTCAAACTCAAAATAAGTTGGCTCTATCAAAAAAAATTAATATATATATATACACATATATGTGTGTGTGTGTCTCTATATGTGTGTGTGTGCCTCTATGTATGTGTGCCTCTATGTATGTGTGTGTGCCTCTAGGTGTGTGTGTGTGTCTGTGTGCCTACCTCTAGGTGTGTGTGTGTGCCTACCTCTGGGTGTGTGTGTGTGCCTACCTCTAGGTGTGTGTGTGCCTACCTCTAGGTGTGTGTGTGTGTGTGTGTCTACCTCTAGGTGTGTGTGTGTGCCTACCTCTAGGTGTGTGTGTGTGTGTACGTGTGAATGTATGTGTGTACACAACACACAAAATTAAGGTTGCACAGCAAATTGAATTTACATTTTTCAAACTCAAAATACGTTATTTAAAAATTACAAAGAGAAGCCCACCCAAAAGGTTCTGCGATTAAGATATTTATGTTTAAATGCATCTTGATATGCATTGTAGCAACACAGCTTTTATTTTAGCAAAGGTGGTCACAAAATAGATGCGCGCAAATACAGATACCCCGATACAATGTAAACGATGAACATGCCTATAATGCACAGGTTACCATGGCATTAAATCATCTTCGCTTATGCAAGGTTTCCATGGCAATTGAACTATTCTTGATGAGTGGGGATAGAGGAAAGGCAGGTGGAATTATCCATAGATCTCTAAAGAACAGGAAATTGTAGTAAAGAGACAAGGTTGCTACAGGACAGTGAATAAAGAGGCGAGTTCAAGAACCTTTAAACAAGACAGGTTACCTTACCTGTCAACTCTTTAGGGCAACATTTAAATGTGTCTATATTGATGTACCTTCTACATATTGTCAATACTACTGCACCGACACACTTTATTCGAGCAAATACCCGCTATATACCTGGCAGATACCTGGAATGCGCCGCTCCTCACCTCTGACAAGCCCCGTTGCATTTGCCTTCCCAGCCTGGGTTCATGCCTGGCTGATGGGCGGCTGATCTCTTAAATGATAATGATTAGGATTTAATAGGCTGCAATGCTTCGCGTGTCTACCAGATGGCATAAATTCATGAATTGTAATGCAGTATATATATATATATACTGTGCAGTATTGCAGCCAACGGGAATAAAATGCTTAAATCCCTGCCGGAAAATACCTCAATGCACTCGGGCAGAAAACAGTCACAAACCTCAATACACCCGGGTATACCCGAATTCGTGGGACTAGCCGAGCTCGAATAAAGTGTGTCGCCAGTGTATGTTATTGTTTCAGTGACAATGACACAATCGTAAATAGGGCCTAAACTGCTATCTTGTTCCAGTATATCAGTAGATGACCATTCTCAGTTTCTTTTAGAAGAGACACACAGTTCAGAATGCATCGACTACCCCTCTCTCGTCCTGTGTCACCAGCTGTCTCTCCGCAATCTACTCCTGGAGGTCCCACCATTATCGGAATATTAATACAGTGGGTCCTTGGTTATCCGACAGAATGCATCCCGCAAACCGCCGTCAGCTAACGGACCGTCAGAAAGCGGGTCCAATGCTAATCCGCGGCGGGGACCGCAGTATACGAGAATTCGGTGTCGGTAAATGGAACATCGGATGAGGACTGCCTCTATGTCCAAAACAGAACAAATACTCTTCCCCATTCCTCTACCACCCCTACACCCAAACTCTCACTCACTGTCAATAATACCACAATCTCAGCACCCCATGCCTGCTGCCTATGGGGACATTCACTCCTTCACAAAGTCCTGCCTTCTCCACCTCAAAAATATCGCTAGTATAAGTCCTTTTCTCACTCATGGTGCAACTAAAATCCTTATTCACTCATCTTGTCCCGCCTTGACTACTTCAACTTTCTTCTAGCTGGCATTCCCCTTGACCGCCTGTCCCAATTTCAATTCATCCAAAATGCTTTTGCTAGATTTATCTACCTCACTAACAGCTCCACTTCTGCTGCACCACTACGCAAATCCCTAAATTAACTTCCAATATTCTCTTGAATCGAATTTAAAACCCTAGTTTTAACTTGCAAAATTCACAACAATGATGCCCCCCGTTACATCTCACCCCTCAACCCCAAATATATACCTAAACGCCCCTCACAGTATGCACATAAGAATTCACCTTTCCTCCTGACTTACCTCCTCGCACTACCGCCTAAAAGACTTCTTCCATGCTGCCCCTCTCTCTGGGATTTCCTACCAATCCCCATCAGACTCTCCCCCAGCTTTCAGATATTTAAAACTACCTGAACACTCACCTTTTCAAGGAGATGGGTCCTTGAATAAAACAACTTTTGGCAAAGAGTTCATACTTATATAAATATGCTTTGTTTTCAGTCCATTTCCGCTGACCACCTCACACTTGAAATTTACAGTTGCTTATGATTTCACTTTTCATACACCTAGCAACACCTGTGATTTTTTTATGATTTTTGGATGGTACACCTCTTGCCTTATTGACACAATATTTTGAACAAAACACCTCAGTAACAAAAATGCATTATGATATTGACTTACTATATATTTCAACTTGAGACACTAGTAATTAGAGAGGTAAAGCGAATATTCGCAGTGTTATGGCCTGCAAAAAAGGGAGATACATTTGCGTGGTTACAGGCTTAAAAATACTTTGGCCATAGAATTGTATTAAATGACCATTATCTATGAGAAGACAGATTAGTTTGTCATATTGGATGCAACATTGGGGCTGTTACTCTTGTCAGAGAAGAAACAAGGCGCAAAAAACTGTGTAGTATGTCAATATTTGTATTGTGTATAAAAGGTAAGGGACGCATGTACAAAAACAATATTGGTAAATACAGTGGGTTTAAAAACACTGTATGGCCATGTAAAGTCATCCTACGCGTTTCATGCCTAGCGTTTCATGGCTGCGCTTTGTATCCCCTCTGTCTAGATTTGGCCTGTCATCCTTTTTGATATAGCAGCAGACTCTCCATATCCCCAAAGCGAAGGTTTTATTCCAATTATTCAATACACTTTGTACTTTGAATTATTTTTCACTTATGTTTATTAGCCTACTTTGCACCTCACTTTAAATAACTTTATTCACTCATTTATTTAGTATATCTGTTTTTATTTTAATTGGTATACACATTTAGTGCGCTTTTTTTTTTGCTTTTTTGCTTTTTGTCTTGTGTTGTATACACAAAGTCACAAACCTAGTAGCACTCGTTTTGGCATAAATGTATATGGTGAGGTAGGTTTGGGTTTTGAGCTTGCAAGGGTGTGTGTAAACTTGAAAAACTAAACTTAAATATGTCCATACAGAAAAGAAATGTGCTTTCTAATTAACAATTATAAGATAACTAGCAAAAATAAAAAATGATATGCATACAAAATAGTTCCTATATCTTCCTTAAGTCCTACCCTGTTCTCCATATATGTATTTGCATTTACCCCATATCACTTTCATTATGTCCTCATTCCCCTCCTATTTTACTGATATCTCTCATTAGCCCAATTAACATACAGTACCTTACCCCCCTCACAGCCCTTTCTGCCCTCTTGCTAGATGTCCTGGGCCTTCTTCCAACAACCCATGCCTTCTGGCGTCTGCCATTGTCTCCTTGCCAGCCTTCCTTCTCTCCTTATTGCCACCCTGCTTTCCCCTTCGGCAACCCTCAGGGCTGCCGACAAGGGGGGAGAACCGGACAGGTGTCCCTGGCCCGTGGCTGCAGGGTGCTCGGCTGCCGGTCTTCTCATTGCCACTAGGCTTGGCTCTACCCAAGCAGCGGGCCTCCCTCACCGTCCCACACCAAGCTTCTGACGTCAGTGCGCCAGGCCTCTCTGACGGCGCGCACCGGAAGCAAGATGGGCTCAGCTTCCAGCACGCACCGGCATGAGAAAGAGGCCCAACGCGCGCCAGCATCAGAAACTCAGTGTGGGACAGCCAGTGCGGGAGGCCCGCAACTAGGTAGGGCCAGGCTCGGTAGCGATGAGAGGCCTGAGACCATCCCCAAGGTAAGTCTATATGTTATATGAATTTGGGGGTAGATATTTTTTTAATATGTATTTAATTGTGTGTTTTTTTTAAAATATATATAATTGGAGGGGGGTGTTTTTTAATATATATTTGAGGTGTGGGGGGGGGTTGTATGCATGTACGTGTGGAGGGGTCTGTATATATTTAGGGGTGGGATTTTGTAAAATGTATTTGGGTGTGTGAGAAGCTTTTGTATTTAAAGTGGGGTTTTCTGGTATATATTTTGTGGTGGGAGGGAATGAGTGAGGGGGGGTTGAGTGAAAGTGGGGTAATTGGCGAAGGGGGGAGAGAGAGGAGTGAGGGGGTGTAAGAGATTGGGTGAGGGAGGGAGTGAGAAGAAAAGAGGGAGTAAGAGACGCAGGGGGGAGGGATACATGTGAGGCAGGGAGGGATTGAGTGAGTGGGTAATTGTGGGATAATTTTGATGGCGAGTGAGGTAGTGAGATGGAGGGGAGAGAAATACATGGGAAGTGGTGGGGAAATAGAGGGGGCTCGCGGGTGTGAAATGAGTGTCTCGCAAGACAGCAGACACGAGGGGGGGGGGGAGAGAGAGGAGATGTAACTTTAGTCCTGGACCCGGGAAAATCTGTCTTCGTCTCTGACTGCATAGCTATCGCCTCCATTGTAACTGCTGTTAAAGTACATATCAACGAGAAAAACAAATAGCTTGGGCCATTGTCAGAAGCGAAGAATATCAGCAAATTCAGAATGCAGTATTAAAGGAAATCCAAGTCTTTTATTTTTAATTTTTAAATTTGGATTGAAACAAGGGGTCTCTGGAGCTTAACCCCGTTAATTTGAGCTCTGGCGATCCCCTGCTTCCTGAGATACTTGCCTCTAATACAAAGCATTATTAAGACCACACCTTGAATTTGGAGCACAATTTTGGGCACCTCTCCTTAGAATAGACATTATGGAACTAGAGAGAGTGCAGAGAAGAGCCAACAAATTAATAAAGGGGATGGACAATCTAACTTATGAGGAGAGGCTAGCTAAATTAGATGTATTTACATTAGAAAAGAGGCGTCTAAGAGGGGATATGATAACTATATACAAATATATTCGAGGACAGTACAGTAGTTCAAAAGAACTATTCATCCCACGGGCAGTACAAAGGACTCGGGGCCATCCCTTAAGGTTGGAGGAAAGGAGATTTCACCAGCAACAAAGAAAAGGGATCTTTACAGTAAGGGCAGTTAAAATGTGGAATTCATTGCCCATGGAGACTGTGATGGCAGATACAAAAGATTTGTTCAAAAAAAGTTGGAAATCTTTTTAGAAAGGAAAGGTATACAGGGATATACCAAATAAGTATACATGGGAAGGATGTTGATCAAGAGATTAATCCGATTGCCAATTCTTGGAGTCGGAAAGGAATTTATTTTTCCCCTTATGAGATATCATTGGATGATATGACACTGGGGTTTTTTGCCTGCCTTCCTCTGGATCAATAAATAAGTATAACAAGGTCCCCCCCCCCCCCCGGTTCCCCGCTTACCTCCGCTACTGCAGGGGAACGTGTGTTGCAGTAGCTTGTGGCATGCGAGCGCATCGCCGGAGACTCCTGGGTAAAGGGTGCCACCATCATGCATGCAGTTGCGCATGCACAGGACCAGCAGCCGTACGGCGGCCATTAGAGGGGATCGCGCATGCGCAGAGATGTCCCTGGTAGCAGTGGCCATTACGTGAAGGGCTCCGTGGGGATTACAAGTCCCATCATGCATAGGGGCAGCAGCAGCACATGAGCAGGCTCAGCCAATAGGGCTGCAACATTCCCTGATCACAGAATGGGCGTGCTGTGAGCCATGCCAGTCGTACCTGGTACAAGTAAGGGATAAGAGGTATGTGCAGGTGTCTGTGGCACCTGCACTAGGCCAGATATCCCCCTTTTAGGCCCCGACTCCCCTGTGTAGCTTGTGGTTTCTGCAGGGACAGGCCCATAGATAGGGACACTGCCCCTGTAGCACTAGCACATAGGGACACAGACAAGACGTGGTTGCATCCTGTCCTCGGGTGGTCTGGGACCAGACACCTGCTCCATAAGAGACTCAGTGTGGGACCCTCCAACCGGATACCCCCCACCGCGGAGGCGGACTCATCGCTGATATCGCTGGATCCTATCTTCCAATGCACGCCCGGGTGTGGGACCACTCGGCAGGTACCCAACGCAACACGTGCACCAACCAAACACTAGTGGGAAGCGTTGTACCACACATTGGGTGGGAATTACCTTGTGGACACAAGGATGGTTGGTGCCCAAGGGCCCCGTTCAGTACTTTGGGGACTGTGTTCCAGGTGGGGGATGAAGGGCTGGTGGGAATGGCTGTGCGTGGCCTGGTGGTGGATGGGATTGTATATATTGTGCGAGTTACTTCTGGTTGTCTATAGTAAAATCATTTTCTTTGATTAGTGTGTAATTCCTGTAACAGGGGGTATGCCACACAGTAGAATCCCGTACAAGTGGAGGCGATACCGAGTATCACTCAGGTGCACCCCAGGTTCACAGCGGTGGAGGCTCAGATATCCTGGGCACCACAGGTATTGCACTACACCCACACACCATGGCCACACATCTTCCAGGGGGTGGGGGAAAGTGTGCTACCTAAGTATATAGGATAAAGTATCTATTGTCTAAATTTAGCATAGGTTGAACTTGATGGACGTACGTCTTTTTTCAACCTCATCTATTATGTAACTATGAAACTATGTAAAGGGGTGCCGGTATCTCAGAAAAGTTTAAAGCTTCGGTGTCACGCAGGCCAATAAAAAGCCCAACCTCATGATGTCACGGCTTCCTATTGGACTGCATGGCATAGGAGCTTTGAAACTCTGCCATTGCGTGAACCTTGATAGCTGAGCAGCTACTAGCACCTCGTACAGAGGGAAGTATCTCTGAAACCAGAGGGTCCACGGAGCTAAAATTTATGGGGGTCAGCTCCGTAGATACCCTGCTTCAATTCTATGTTAAAAAAAAATGTGCACGCTTGAATTACAGCTTTAACATGGGCTAAATGTAGTGTGTTCATCCTCTAGTAGTATTAAAGGAAGAACTGACCACTGTTCATATATCACATATCAACAAGTACATTTTGATGCATGTAGATTTTTGCAGAAACAAATAATCTTGTGTGAGGGACTGCATAATAAAAGCAGGCTGTGTGTGTGTGTGTTTATATATATATATATATATATATATATATATATATATATATATATATATATATGCGTGTGTATGTATGTTACATATGCAACACGCGCGCACATGGACGCACACACAGACGCGCACAAACACACAGACGGGCGCACACACACAGACAGACACACAGAGAAAGGGCTGGAGTAAAAGTTTAGTTATTCTCCAAAGTGGAGTAGGCCTTTATTTTGTTCGTTTTTGTATGTTTTCCTTGTTAAAGGAACATGCGCAATAAAGCCAAGATATAATTTCACCCTAATCGGTCTCCATTAAATGTACATCTGCACACATCTCTTACAGGTCAGATCTGAAACTACTGCAAGGAAGCGTCCATTGAAATCAATAGGAGTTCTCATGTGGTAGTGCCTGATCAATGACCCCCATAACCCATGGCGCCACTGTTAGCAGAAAATCTTGCTGGCCAATTACGGCTTTCTTTGTTTTTATTCTAAACTCCAATACCATTTCCATTATCAGTGGTGTACTTAAGGTAACAATTAAAGCTTAAAAAAAAGTGAGGAATGAGAATCCCTTCCAATGGTATGTATGAAACTAGAGGCTTGTGTCACAGGTTGTTATTAATCTCTTCAGAAAAGTAATTTCACGCCCAATAAAGTAATGAGTAAAAAGCCACTGATATATAAAAAATATCTTCGGTACGTTTTTAGGCTTGGAAAACTAATTGTAGACTGATCACTAGGCTTGTTTTTACAGGCTGCATTCATTCTTTGTCTGCAATTCCAATGCGATTAAATCATGAACCTGTATTGACTTCTTGGCGATGATGATTTTTGCACTGGCTCGCTTTGTTTTGCAAACAGATTCTTTCACAACAACCAGTGAGTGAAGACAGTAAACTCAGCTAACGGTAACAATCCCTGTCCACTGTATAAATCAAGGTTTCTGGTATCTATTTATTAGTCTGCTGGTTTCAAACATAGTGCAAACAGTGTGGCAGAAAAGAAGAGCCCAGTTTATCCAAGAAAAAAGGAATGGTGTTTTTCTCCGTTGTATTTTGCTTTGCTATACGTTGTATAATATAACAGTCTAAGTGCAATATTGACAGGTTAATAGCATTAGTGTATTAATTTTTCACTATTGCTGAGCTTCTAGTAATAAAACAATGTCTCTGAGCTTTGCTTAATGGAGTATTCTGATTAGTTAATGTCGCGAGCAGAAGACGCAGCTCGGCTAAGCTCACACTGCATTGATGTAAAAATGTTTCAATAACTGAATAATTACCCCAAGACCACATTTTAAGATAAGAGCCACAGCAGGTCATTTGTGGACAATGTGTAAACCTCAGTAAAACAGTATTTTAATGGTGCTTTGCAATTGAAAGAATAGTTGATAATGGATCTTTCCAAATTCTAATATGATATTTTTGCTCGCTAATGCCATAAGGGGGTACACATGCGGACGTTTAGGATATGTGATGAATTCACCTACAGTGCTCTTACAATGCTTAACATTAATACTCGCACAATTTGCTACAGCACGTTAGTAATGACAGGAAAATTAGATTTTCCCATTGTAGTTAAGAACGGAGACTGGACGCAACACCTTACAGTACATGCCATTCTTGAAGCTGAAAGCAATGATATTTCAATTCATTATATTTACGGTTACTGGTGGTGTTTTCTTCAAAATATTGTGTCAATAAGGTGAGAGGTGTACCATCCAAAAATCACAGGCGTTGACAGGTGTATGAAAAGTGAAATCATAAGCAAATTAAATTTCAAGTGTGAGGTGTTCAGCGGAAATGGACTGAAAACAAAGCATATTTATAAAAGTATGAATTCTTTGACAAAAGTCAATTTATTCAAGGACCCATCTCCTTGAAAAGGTGAGTGTTCAGGGAGTTTTTAAATAAAGTATCTGAAAGCTGGGGGAGAGTCTGATGGGGCGTGGTAGGGAATCCCAGAGAGAGGGGCAGCATGGGAGAAGTCTTTTAGGCGGTAGTGCGAGGAGGTTAGTCAGGAGGAAAGACGAATCCTTACAGTTGTGTGAAAAAGAAAGTACACCCTCTTTGAATTCTATGGTTTTACATATCAGGACATAATAACAACCATCTGTTCCTTAGCAGGTCTAAAAATTAGGTAAATACAACCTCAGATAAACAACAACACGACATATTACACTGTGTAATGATTTATTTAACAAAAATAAAGCCAAAATGGAGAAGCGATGTGTGAAAAACTAAGTACACCCTTACTGCTGCCATAGGAATTAAGATGCTAAGTAGCAGACAGGTGCTGCTAATCAAATGCCCTTGATTAATTGATCAGCAAGTGTGACCACCTCTACAAAAGCCGAAGTTTTAGCAGTTTGCTGGTCTGGAGCATTCAGGTGTGTGTTAACGTAATGCCAAGGAGGAAAGACATCAGCAATGATCTTAGAGAAGCAATTGTTGCTGCCCATCAATCTGGGAAGGGTTATAAGGCCATTTCCAAACAATTTAAAGTCCATCATTTTGCAGTGAGAAAGATTATTCAAAAGTGGAAAACATTCAAGACAGTTGTAAATCTTTCCAGGAGTGGACGTCCCAGAAAATTCATCCCAAGGCTCAGAGAAATTGCAAAAAAAACATTTCAGACTCTACAGGCCTCAATTAGCATGTTAAATGCTAAAGTTCATGACAGTACAATTAGAAAAAGACTGAACAAGTACGGTTGGGTTGGAAGGGTTGCCAGGAGAAAGCCTCTTCTCTAAAAAGAACATGGCAGCACGGCTTAGGTTTGCAAAGTTGCATCTGAACAAACCACAAGACTGCTGGAACAATGTCCTTTGGACAGACGAGACCAATGTGGAGATGTTTGGTTATAATGTACAGCGCCACGTTTGGCGAAAACCAAACAGCATATCAGCACAAACACCTCCTACCAACTGTCAAGCACAGTGGTGGAGGGGTGATGATTTGGGCTTGTTTTGCAGCCACAGAACCTGGGAACCTTGAAGTCACTTAGTCGACCATGAACTCCTCTGTATACCAAAGTATTCTAGAGTCAAATGTGAGGCCATCTGTCTGACAGCTAAAGCTTGGCCGAAATTGGGTCATGCAACAGAACTATGATCCCAAGCACACCAGCAAATCTACAACAGAATGGCTGAAAAAGAAAAGAATCAAGGTGTTGCAATGGCCCAGTCAAAGTCCAGACCTCAAACCGATTGAAATGCTGTGGCAGGACCTTAAGAGAGTCGTGCATAAACAAATGCCCACAAACCTCAATGAACTGAAGTAACGTTGTAAAGAAGAGTGGGCCAAAATTCCTCCACAACGATGTGAGAGA